>NW_005871070.1:6855360-6874780 GCF_000147115.1 Myotis lucifugus | reverse complement strand
GCCAATGGGGAGGTTATGGCTCTACCCTGTCACACACAGAGCAGGGCCCGTGGGTGGGTGGGGGGGTTGGGGCGCCGCCCTCTATCACACACAGAGCAGGGCTGATCAGGGGGTTGGGGCACCTTCCCCTGTCACACACAGAGCAGGGCGGATAGGGAGGTTGTGGCCCCGCCCCCATCACACACAGAGCCGCAGGGCGATCAGGGGGTTTGGGCGCTGCCCCCTGTCACGCTGATCCGGTGCCAGGAGGCCTCGCGGCTCCGCTGATCCCAGTGCTGGGAGGCATATTACCCTTTTACTATATAGGATAGAGGCCTGGGGGCCGGCTGGTTTGCCCTGAAGGGTGTCCTGGATCAGGGTGGGGGTCCCCACTGGGGTGCCTGGCCAGTCTGGGTGAGGGGCTGAGGGCTGCTTTCAGGCTGGCGGTTGTTGATCGAAGCTCCCAACCGCTCCTTTTTTTTTATTTTATTCTGGGCCAGCTTTAGCTCTGGCTCTAGCTCTGAGGCTTCGTATCTGGTTTGTTTCGGTTCTATAATCGAAACAATGTATAACTTCAGCTCTGAGATCCCGGCCTATATTTGTTAGAATGTTTCAAACTGCCAGTTCAGAGGCCGGCAACAGGCAGGGAACGTTGGAGTCCTCAGTCACTGGAGCAAGCAAGCCTCATGTTCGCTTCCAGCTGCCTGGCTGCCGGCCGCCATCTTGGCTGACAGTTAATTTGCATAAGGATACGCTGATAGCCAATGGGAAGGGTAGCGGTCGTACGCTAATTACCATGTTTCTCTTTTATTAGTGTAGATCATTATTGTATATTGGATATTATTACATATTATTATCAAACAAAAAATAATGAGTATTGCATATTTCACATTTTAATTGTTTTCAAGCATTAATCACTTAAAAAGGAAGTGAAACAGAGAGACTAGATACAATATTCATTTGTTACAAGTTTCTTAACTTAAAAAATCACAATTACAGTTGATTAATTCTTATTTATAATATATATCTATTATTAAAAGCAGAGCTTATGGCATAAGTACATATGTACCTGATAAAAATTCAATGTTTTTCAGTAAGAATTTGCATTTGTGTGAACCAAAACAGTATATTTTGCTCTTATCTATAGAAGTTTAACTGTAATCAATATGTCCAAGAAATATCTAAGGCTCAGACTTTGCTTCTTTTCTTTAGTACCTTTGTGATCAACTCTCTTAGACAAGATCTTTACTTTCAAGAAAAAAGAGGTGAGAAAGAGGGAAGGAAAACTTCTTAACATGTTTTATTAGCTTGATCCATGGAATTATCAACAGGAAATATGAACAGATTATTCTTAGCAATGATCTCGCTTACAGAGGACTTGAATGAGCTTTGTGGAGAAGTAGGTACCCACATGCATCCTATGACCTGATCATTTTGCAGGTTTATACACAAATGAATATTGTGATAAGATTACTTATTGATATTGTATGAAAATGAATATTGCAATGTGCCTGAAGGATTCTTATTACAAAGAAAGAAGGAAAACATACTATCCAACCAATTGCCTTTTCCTAAACTTGTGACAATTAACATACTCTGTGACACTAAAAATACTTCTCCCAAGTCTCTGTTTGGACGCAGGGCACTCTCACCATTCAGGATGCACAGGTGCCTGCTGTTTAAATTGTTTTAATTTAGAGTATCTACCCAGAGTTGTATGGTGTTGTGAGTGTAGTGCCCAGTACTAGTTATGATAGTGAAGCTTCGGGTGGGCAGATAGAACTGAGCAATTCCATACTTAAATGCTCATCACTACCTGTGGTGAGAAGTCTTTACCAGTACATCCTCTAACTTTATCCTGTTCTCTGTCAGTTTGGCCAAATGTTTCTGGAGTCTAAAGTGATGATGGTCATAGCCAAGATCATGTTATACTTTTCCCTTATCTCCTTTACCCTCGGTGTGCACAGATGTCTTTTTCTTGATCTCACCTAGGTGCACATGCGGGGGCTGTAGAATGGCCGCCTGAAGGAACAGGGTTGAGCTCTGCAGTTTCTCCTGGCCAGTGTGCTCTGGAATGGGGACAGCATGGCATTGCAGCAGGGCAGTTCTGCCCTCTGCAGCCACTCAGGCATCAAGCCTTCTCCCACCTCCAGTAGCTCTGTCCAATAAAACCTAATATGAGCCATGGGTGTGAATCACGTAAGTTTTAGTAGCTACATTAAAAAAGGTAAACAGGTCAAATAAATTTTAATAATATATTCCATTTAACCCATTTTTTCCATTTTATCATTTTAACATGCAAGTAATATAAACATTAATAAACTTTAAAAAATATTTTCTTCATACCAAGTCTTTGAAATCCGGTGTGAATTTTCCACTTACAGCATAGCTCAATATAGACTAGCCACATTTCAGGTGCTACCATATTGAACACAGCAGAGCCACCTTCCCAAAACCTCAGATTCTTCCACTGGATCTTCTAAATCCAGCCAGCAGACAAGGAAGAGAGAGTGAATAGAGGATCCCAAAGTAGGCTTTAGGGGTCCTGGCAGTGAGGTATCACTTCCATCCACATTTCATTGGCCAATATGCAGTCAGATCACCCCACCTAACTTCCTGGTATAACTGGGAAATGTAGTTTAGCCCTCTGCCCAGGAAGAAAAGGAAATGGATTTGGTGAGTACATAGCAGAGTCTGTACCATAGCAGATAAGGTATTATTATCCACATTTTATAAATCAGGAAACTGATGCCCAAGCCAATTAAATGATGGGCTAATTAATGGGAAAATGTAAGTAGAATTCAGGTCTTCACTCTCAAGGGTGATGTTTCTTCCCTTAGACTGTCCTGTCTCTTCCTCTTTATTTGTCCCTCAGCCTCCCCTTTAATTCTGTCCATGTAGATACAATAGTTGCAAAAAACCTGTTGTCTTCAATATTTTATCTCATCAGCTCTTCTAGGATGCTCTATGACTAATGACAGAAGCCTTTTACTGCTGTTCTGGATTGACAGGCAGCCCAATATAATGAAGCAAATATGCCTTATTACTGAATGGTTCAACTAATAGTACAATTCTGAGCATTGCATTATCATTGAGTGGGCTTTTTCCTTCCAAACACACTGAAGCTCCTCTTTCAAAGCAAAGGATTATTAAGGTCCTCATCAAGCCATTTCAATCAATGTATAAATTGCATTTTATCTTATAATGAGCAGTCTGTTCAATTGAAGTTTTCAGCCTTTTAAAAGTGCTTAGAAGAATAGTAACAGAAGTGCTCTTAATGGTGAAATTATTGAGTTGAAGTACTTGGATAAGCTGCTTTATTTCGTAGACGGAAAGGGATATTTTATATGGAGAAATAAGATAATATTCTTCAAAGCAGACTAGTGGTAAAGAATGATGGCTCTCCATGAACCACTGATTATAACACAAGGGTCTATAAAGGGCAGGTTTCATTGAAGACAATATAATTGACACACGGCCCTATAGCTTTGTATTACCCACAGCAGACTGGTCTGGGGTTTTGTTATTTAAAATTTTTGAATATGAAATAGATTCACAGAGTTCAAAAATGTAAAAATATTAAAGAATATACAGTGCAAGGTGCCCCTTCCATCTTCCGGTGCAGAGGGTTAACCCTTCTGCTCGACTTCTTCCTTCCTTACCCCAACTAGGTAGGTACTTAATCTTACTTGTTTCTTGATGATATTTCTCAAGTTTGCATTCATATTTATAAGTAAATATGAATTTACTCATTTTTCCTCCCATGCTATTCTATATACATGGTTTCACACTTTGCTTTTTAAACTTAATGAGGATCTTACTATGTCAGAACATAGAACATTTTTAATGATCATCATTTGTTTTTATAACCATGAAGTATTCTGAGTGAGTGTGCCATAATTTACTTAACTAGTCCCTCATTGATGGACATCAAGTCTGTTTCCAATCTTTGGATATTACAAATTGCAACAAATAGGTTTGGACATAAGTAATGTCACAAAAACTGGAAATATATTGGAGATATAAATTCTCAGAAGTAGGATTGCAATCAATGTGTATGTGCATTTGGAATTTGATAGAAATGGCCAAGTTGCTCTCCCAGGGGTTGTACTAATTTACCCTCTGACTAGAAATTCATAAGTGTGCCTGTTTACTACACTTTTGCCAATAGTTTGTGTTATCAAATTTTTGAATTTATAGCTTCAAGATGATATTTTGGTATAATTTAAATTTATATTTATCTTACTATGAGCAAGGTTGAGCAGCTTTTAACTTGTTTAAGGACCATTTGTATTATTTTTCTGTGAACTGTATTAATTTCCTTTGCTTATTTTTCTGTTGTGTTGTTGGTCTTTTCTATATTGATTTGTAGGAGTTTTGTGTTGATTAGGAGGTTAGCCCCAGGAATCAACTGCATTATATACTTTTTTCCTGGGTGGTCAGTTGTCTTTTGACTTTGCCTAAGGTGTATATTTTTCTTCACTACACAGTTTTCTTTTCTTTCCATTTTTTTCTATTGTAGTCAAGGTTGTGTGTGTGTGTGTTTGTGTGTGTTTATGGCTCTGGATTTAGGTTGTGTGTGTGTGTGTTTGTGTGTGTTTATGGCTCTGGATTTAGAATCCAGAATGCATTCCCACTATGGGGTTTAAATAAAAAATTTACCTATTTTTATAGTAAATTTTATATTTTCTTTTTTTGCATTTAAGTCTTTGATCCATTTGGGGTTTATCCAGGTACACAGTGGATTCAACTTATTTTTTTTCCAGATATTTATCTAGTTATTATCTTTCCCCTCTACTGATTTGAGATGCATCATTTATCACATGCTCAAATACCCATGTGTCTTTAAATATACTTCTGGACTTATTATTTTCAATTGTCTGTCTGCATTTATGTTTCAGTATTGCACAGTTTTAATGACTGAGACTTTAAATTTTAATATTTGCCAGACTAGTCTTGTTTGTCCATTTATATGTTAGAATGAGACTATTCTTGTCCCCATCCTTCAACCCCTAACCCCAATAAAAACCTGTTGTTATTTGTATTAGGAATCACATTACATTTACAAAATAACTTAGGGAGGGCTGCTCTTTTAATGATGTGTACTCTTTCTATCCAAGAAAATCTTTTGTTAATCCATTTTTAAAAAAATATATTTTATTGAGTTTTTACAGAGAGGAAGGGAGAGGGATAGAGAGTTAGAAACATCAATGGGAGAGAAGCATTGATTAGCTGTTTCCTGCACACCTCCTATTGGGGATGTGTCCGCAACCAAGGTACATGCCCTTGACTGGAATTGAACCTGGGACCTTCCAGTCTGCAGGCTGATGCTCTACCCACTGAGCCAAACCGGTTAGGGCTGTTATTCCATTTTTTTTTTATTATTAAAAAAAATCCTCGGTAGTGTTTTGAATTTTTCTTCCACATTTCTTTTAAGTTTATTATAAGGTATTTTATCTTTGTTGATGCTATATCATTAACAAAATCTTCAATTATAGTTCCCAAGAGCTTATTATTTGTACTCATGATAACTATTGATAATAAATTTTTACTTCACTATCTGATTAATTTTTTTTCTTTGTTAGAGTTTTCCACGTACACAGTCATATCATCTTCGAATTGTAGGCTTACCTTCTCTTTCCCAATAGTCACTCCTCTGGATTGGTTTGCTTTCACTGTTCTTTTTTTGGCAACAAACAATTCCTAGATATTTGTGACCTACAACAACAAGGTATATTTATTGTCAGTTGTTATGAAATCATAGCATAGTAAACTCTCAATTTGGGCATTTGTAGAATTGCTTATAGAAAAGTAATCAGACTTGTTCCAAAATTTGTAGTCTTGTGAATACTAAAATAAGGCACAATCCTTCCTCTGAGAGGCCTTACAACCAGTGTCTCAGTGTGTAAAAAATAGTCTTGCTTTTTAGGTGTAAGTCTTTATGATTAGCAAACCAGAAACTTTGGCCTCAAATTGAGTTCTACTAGTATGTTAAAAATAAGGAAGGGTAAAATGGAATATTAAGACACAATGCTGGGGAGCTGTGCTTATTAAGTGCTGTGTTCCAGTATCAGAATGTATTTAGCTGGCTCAGCACATGTAGTGGTGTGTGTGTTTGTGTGTGTGTGTGTGTGTGTGTGTGTTTTTCCCCATTTCCACCCCCCCTTTTTTTTCCTTCTTAGACATGCAGCAAGCTACTGCACTCAGCTGTGAAATATTTGCCATTGCAAGGAAACATATAATTAAGTGCGGGAATGATATGGCAGGCAAGTGCTGCCAGAGATCAGCGGACAAAGCACTCAGTTGGGTTTGGGAAAGGCATTGGAGAGGAGGAAGGGCTTAAAGAGGACCTTGAAAAGGAATTGATTGAGTACAGAAGGACAGTGTAGGCAGCACTAAAGCTGTGAGCAAATGTCAAGAGTCCTGTGAGTCAGACTTATTTCAGGGACGGTCTGGGAACTGTCTCTGAATCTGGGTGGGAGATGAAGCTGGTAAGGTAGACTGGGAGGCAGCCGGTATGACCTGAAGGAACAAGCCTTGTCCTGCAGGCCAGACCTGGGTTCTGCCACTAGCCACTCAGGTGTCCTTGGCAAGTCATTGAATCTTCTAAGCTTCAATTACTCAGATGTGAAATGATAGTTTCAGACTGAAAATCTCTAAAGTAGTTTCCTATTTTAAGGGATTCTGTGATTCTTTTATTGTGGTCTTTGATGCGTTAGAATAAAGACTTGAATTTCTCTTAACATTGTGGAGCCTTTAGGTTCTGAGCAAGGGAATAACTTAAGGAAAGGGGGATTCATCACATAAGTAAAGAGGCATTTATGGGTATTAAATTCAGTGAAGGTGATTGACATATTGAGGAAGAAAACTAACGTGGAGGCTATGCCAGGAGCTCAGAAGAAGCAGAAGCAGTGTGGTTGAAATAGGAATCAAAAGAAGGAAACAGACAAGAGTGGTTGTTTATTCAATTTTTATTGATCATAAGAAACTGTAATAAGGTCTGGGGACCCAGTAATAAGACAGAAAATGTCTCCAGTCTCATAGAACTTAAATTCTAACAAAAGGAAAAACTAGCAGAATTTGTTGATTAACCAACAGGGTATTTGTGTCTTTAAGAGAATGACACTCCAAGGTCAAACATCCAGCTACAAAGTCTTGTTAAAAAATATTGTACTTTTAAAAAATGGAATACTATGTGGCCATAAAGAATTATGAGACATATTTATTGGCATAAAAGGATATTCATGATATTTAAGTGAATGAAAAACAATACAAAATAAAAAATTATGCACCACTTTGTATGAAGAGTAGGATTATGGGTGATTTACTTAATGACTCATCATTCAGTGATTATTTATTGAGTGCTTACTATGTGCCAGGCATTGTTTTGGACTCCAAGGATAAGTGGTAAATAAGGAAGACATGGTCCCTGATTAATTTTTTGTCTTATGTTTTCTAATTACTTTTGTAATGAACTCACTACTTTCTGTGAAAAATAATTTTAAAAATATATTTTTATTGACTTCAGAAAGAAGGGAGAGGGAGAAATAGAAACTCCAATGTGAATCATTGATTGGCTGCCTCCTGCATGCCCCCTAGTGGAGATTGAGCCCACCACCTGGGCCTGTGCCCTGACAGGGAATCAAACTGTGACCTCCTGGTTCATAGGTCGACGCTCAACCACTGAGCCATACTGGCCAGGCAAAATATATTTTTAAAAAAACCAACTTTTAAAAAAAATCCTCCCACTGGCATGGTGAATAAGTATGTTTTACAAGGTGTGTAAGTATGTTTTATGACTCTTTGTACAAGTGAAGCAGAGAATGCACTGTTATAATGATGCTGTCCTGGCCTGTCTAGTCCTGGTGCTTATGCAAGAGAGGAGGTGGCTCCAGGACACCAGCTTCCTGCTTGGGGTGGGTCAGGGCACTGCCTGCTCTTTGGCAGCCAGAATAGTCAGAACTCCCAGACTCCTCTGGCCCCAAGGCAAATAGAGTTCCGCTGATTAGACATGCGACTCTGCTGGCTTTTTATAGTCCTTCTGAGGGTTGGTTATTCCAGCCTTGGCTGTATGTTACTTGACACTCCTTTATTGAAGTTGCCTCTCCCGGAAATCTCTGTCATTCCATAAACCCTGGCAACTGCCCTGCAGTGCAGCTGACCTCCCACAGTTTGGAAAACAAAATGTATTCTGGCTGCATTTAAAGGAAGTTTGGGGTGAGTTTGTGGGTAAGGACTTGGCTGTGATACCTTTGTGGGCAGAGCACCTACAGAGGGATCTGGCGCTGGTGACCACCTAGATTCCAGGGCCCTTACACAAAAGCCTTTGTGTTATTGTTCCCTCTCTCTGCCCAGCTCTTCTATGACTACTACTGACCAAGCCTTTCTGCTTCAGCATTGCCTCCAATTTTTAAAAGGCAGGAGCTTTGCCCTGACTGGTTTGGCTCAATGGATAGAGCGTCAGCCTGCGGACTCAAGGGTCCCGGGTTTGATTCTGGTCGGGGGCATGTACCTTGGTTGTAGGCACATACCCAGTGGGGAGTGTGCAGGAGGCAGCTGATCAATGTTTCTCTCTCATTGATGTTTCTGACTCTCTATCCCTCTCCCTTCCTCTCTATAAGAAATCAATAAAATAGCCAAAACCGGTTTGGCTCGGTGGATACCGTGTCGGCCTGCGGACTGAAAGGTCCCAGGTGATTCCGGTCAAGGGCATATACCTCGGTTGTAGGCACATCCCCAGTAGGAGGTGTGCTGGAGGCAGCTGGTCGATGTTTCTCTCTCATCGATGTTTCTAACTCTCTATCCCTCTCCCTTCCTCTCTGTAAAAAATCAATAAAAAAATATTTTAAAAAAAGTAAAAAAAAAAGAAAAAGAAATCAATAAAATATATTTTTTAAAAAAGGCAGGAGCTTTGTGTATGTGCTGAAGAACAAATAAGCAAGCAAAACCCAACAAATTATTTTTTGAAAACGTATTTCATATTTCTTAGAATAAATTGTAATATGTAAATAAACATACAGAAACATACATGAGGAAAAACATTACCTACAATCCTATTCTTCAGAAATGTTTTGGTGTATTATATTTATGGGCTTTACTTTCTACTCACACAGTTGTTTTCAGCTTGTGTTCTACCACTGGTAGCCTGATCATAGATCTTAAGCTGTGTCTGTACCAATAGTTTCCTCTAAGATACGCCTGTTCTTTCTATAATGAACAAATGCTGTTATAATTAGGTGCTGAGCTGCTTTTTCCAATATCAAGAATGGTCTCTTGGCTGTGAACATTAATGACAGAATGTTATTTCAAAGCAGCACCCACTTATTCTTTCATGTCCACTCCAGCTGAGGGAAACCACTGGAGTCAAGCTAGCCAATCAAATCCTCATTCTTTGTTGCTCTTTGATGAAACCCTAAGGGCCTTTTTAATACAGAGGGCTCCTCGGGGTCATTGATGGTCTTGACCTTTCCACCAACCTAAAGGAGAAGGGAGGAAAGCAGTCCCTCTGGACCATATCATCCTACACATACCTTCTACTCTCTGCTTGGAGTGTGAGAATCTTCCAGACCTTTGTGTGACCCATCCTGGAAAACAAATCCTCCATACAGTATAAATGGACAAGCAACCTGGACAAAGTTTAATTATAGACTTCACTTTTTGCTGGTTCCAGAGATACATTTTCTTTAGGAATTTCCCTGTTGTCTACCTTTTTTTTTTAAAAAAAAAATTTGAATTCAGCTCTTTCCGAAGTAGGCCTCTCTGTATCTGTTTCTTTCAGCTGAAACTTGCTTTTGCCTTTCACTCAGAGTCTGAATTATTTTTACAAAGATGTTATGCAATTCTAAAGAAACAAGATCTTCCTGTTTGGGTGTACCAGGCTTTTAGTTTGTTCTACTCAGAAATCATCTACTGCTATCCTCTTGTATTAACTATTGATAATTCCATGTGTCTCTAATTTCCTAAAACAGGTCTTTTCCTTTAGCCATTTATTTCTGGCCACATATTTTCTCCTTCTATAGTGGTAAACTGAGTGCTTGAGTGCAGCAACTATCTCATTTTAAGTCTCTTAGTCATCATTTTTCCTTCTGTCATTTAAAAAAAAAAACTCTTAATAGTATACTATTTAAAAACCACCTTTAAACCCTATCCCCTCACCCCTTTTGGAAAGTAGGTAAAGTCTAAATTATCTATCTATCATCTGTCTATCTATCTATCTATCTATCTATCTATCTATCTATCTATCTATCTATATCTATCTATCTATCTATCTATCAATCATCTAAAAGACCTTTAGGTGGAACGACCAGACAATCAGAACAACCGGTCGCTATGACACACACTGACCACCGGGGGACAGATGCTCCATGTAGGAGCTGCCCCCTGGTGGTCAGTGCACTCCCACAGTGGGAGCGCTGCTCAGCCAGAAGCAGGGCTCATGGCTGGTGAGTGCGGTGGCGGGAGCCTCTCGAGGCTAAGAAGCAGCGAGCCAAGCAGTAAGGAGCAAGCAGGGGTCCCGGATTGTGAGAGGGATGTCCGGTTGCCAGAGGGATGTCGGACATCCACGGAGGGGTCCCGGATTGTGAGAGGGCGCAGGCCAGGCTGAGGGACACCACCCCCCTCCCACCCCCCACCCCCCGTGCACAGGACTCTAGTAGAGATATAATATGCTGTGTTATCCTTGTAAATCTCTCTTGTAGTATTTTCTTACTCTTATTTTCTGCATCTCCAGCTCATTCACCCCTTTCACTGTTTCTTTAATTTTATTAGTCATTATTAATTTACTTTTACATGTCTGAATTTTCACTAGAAATTTACAAGGTATTTTCTGTCTGAGGTTAAATTGGGTACAGAGGCATAAGACTTAGGAGCTTATTAGTCACAGATGGAGCTTATTAGTCACAGATTAAATATTGAAAGGAATGACCTGAGGCTCAGTTGATATTTGGGCTTGCTCAGAGCTCATTTATTGGTTCTGCTTTTCCTTTTGTGATCTTTCTGAAACCCTTCTCATTATTTGAGATGAATGGAATTCTGTGTGTGTAATCAAAGGAAAAAAGTTCTTCCTCGCTAAGTTTATAGTCAATTTAAGTAAGCAATAAGGTTAAAAATGATTTTATAGGTAAAATTAATCTGGAGGTTTGAAAAGTGCATTGAAATTGAATTTCTTTCTTAGCTGGTTGCTGATTTCAAAAGTAAAGTACCATGTTCTTTAAAGAGCCGATTCAGTGTTACAGAAACTGTTTGAATGGATCCTTCATCCTCCATTGTGGTGTGTCATTGGGGCATTAATAATGGATGGTTGCTGCACTTGGTAGTCAGATACATTACTTTGATCTATTTTTATCTCCTAAAGGGGCCTCTGGAAAAGGGCAATGAGGGTAGATTTAAAACCACATTATTGGAATTCAATAACTTTCGTCGTGCTCTGTATGCGTCGTGCTTGCTGAAGAGTAGTTCTAATATGGAGAGTCAGTCAAGCATGGAGGAGGCAAAATACCAAAATGGATTTTTATAACTAAGATATAAGCTGAATTCTATGTTTTAATTTAGGCCCTGTTGCTCAGCATTAACATGTTAGATGTATGCATTGTGCTCTTTTTGATTCTGAAGATGAAGGGATGAGCACAAAAATAAAACAAATTCACCAATATAAAGTATTTGGTTGATGGAAGCAAACAAAAAAGTTCATATAAGTCAATTAGCAAAACTTATATATTTCAGTAATTCCTAAGCAGTTGTGAAGGACTGAAATTTTAGTTGTGTAAATTATATCCCAAGGGAACACTGAGTCCTCTTTATTTTTTATTTTATTTTTAATATATTTTTATTGATTTCAGAGAGGAAGGGAGATGGAGAGAGAGATAGGAACATCAGTGAGAGAGAAATATCGATTGGCTGCCTCCTGCACACCCCATACTGGAGATTAAACCTGCAACCTGGGCATGTGCCTTGACTGGGAATCAAAAGCGACCTCCTGGTATATGGGATGACACTCAACCAATTAAGGCATACTGGCTGGGCTGAGTTCTTTTTAGATGTCTTCACTTCTCTGGTAATTACATAAAGGCCATAGCAGCTTGAAAGTGGAAGATTCTAAATCCTAGGGTATTGAGGTCACTCCCAGAGATAAACAATGTCTTATTTTTTCAAGACATTGAATCTTCCCTGAGAAACACCCCCTCCCTTTTGGGTTTGTGTAAAAATGTAGAAGGGTATTGATGATCTAGTCAGTCATACTCTTGGACAAATCAATCAATCACATTAAAAAGGAGAGAAGACGAGTGATATTTACATTTCTATTCATTTCAGTTGTTTAATATCTTTCCCTTACCTATGTCTTTATTTCAAGTGTGATAAACTTAAAAAATGAAAGCAAAGCAGAGTTAAATGTCTTAATACCCAGCTGATAATGATACATTATTCCTCTGTTAGTACCTGGCTAATAGCACCTGGCCACCTGACAGAGCCGTACGAGAATGATGATAGTATGGCTGTGAATGAAGTGACCAGTCTCTCCCTACACAGAAAGAATGCTGGGAGTCTGAGGATCGTGTTGCTTTGACAGTGATAATCAATCACCTTGATATTGTACTGTGCATAGTTTGACCTACATTCCTTGACTGTCGTTTCACCATGGGAAATAACTTTATTTTTTTGTTATTGTTTAACTTTTACATTTTTCACAAAAGAAAATTTCTAGTGGAAAAAATTTAAAACAATGCAAACAGTACATTAAAAATCACTGTGCCCTAGCCGGTTTGACTCAGTTGATAGAACATCGCTTGCAGACTGAAGGGTCCTGGGTTTGATTCCGGTCAAAGGCACATACCTTGTTTGCAGACTCCATCTCCAGCCCTGGTTGTGGCGTGTGCGGGAAGCTAACAATTGATGTGACCCTCTCACATTGATGTTTCTATTCTTTCTGTCTCTCCTCCTCCCTTCCACTCTCTAAAAATCAGTGGAAAATATCCTTGAGTGAGGATTTAATTTTTTAAAAAAGTCACTTGTAATCTGTGATCTAGAGAAAATACTATGAACAGCTTTGACATATTTTTTAGTTCTTTCTGTAATTTTTAATATACTAGTAACTCTTTAACTTACTTTTTCTCAATTAACAATATGTCTTGAATATCCAATGCCATTCATTATATTTTGCAACATCATTTTTAGCATCTGTGTAATTTTCATTATATGGATTACCACATCTTGTTAAACCAATCTCCTCTTTTTTGATCTTTTGGTTATTAAAAACTTTCATCATTATATACAACTCTGTGATAGCATTTCAATAGGTAAATCCATTATTGCCTCATTAGATATTATTAGGAGTGAAATTATTGGGTCACTGGAAGGCAACAGGAGCTTTCTAGAAGGTTAACTGATGACATGCATCCCCATCTGCCTTACGTGAAAGGGGAGCATTGGCTTCAGAATCTAGATTTGTTATGATCTCATTTACAGTGTATTAACCATAGCCTCTGAAATTAGTTCTTCACAGGCCTTGATCCTTTGAGGTCCCATTTCCTCTTCTGGACTCTTGGATGTGAGACTAAAAGCTTGTGTCTATAATGTAAGTTTCCCACAAGCATGTTGTAGGTGTTTAAATACAAATCAACAGCCAAGCTACTGTTGGTATTTATGTGGGGGAGGAAGACATAGAAACATATCCTTAGAAGCTGTGTCATGGTCTTAGTGATCTAAATATATGAAGAGTACATCTAAGAGAGAGGTTGACCTTTCCAAGGTCACACCATGAGTCAGCAATGAAATCCAAAATAGAGCTTTCATTTTTAAAAGTTTTTTCCCCCAATATAATACATATTTATGAATAGGTCAAGAGAAAACATTTGTAAATGAGCTCTAAGATTATTTATAATTTGAAATGCTCCAAAAAATTTCAAGAGAGTTACTGGAAAATTTTCCTCTCCCAGAAATAAATCTAAATTGCTAAAAGGTATTTTATAATATTTTAGAAAATAAAATCTTAAATAACTGAAATGAAGAGAGAGTAGTGAGTGGTATAGGCAGATGAAAATGAGCCTCATAGGAGAGAGAGAGAGAGAGAGAGAGAGAGAGAGAGAGAGAGAGAGAGAGAGAGATTGCCAGCAGCTAGGAAATAAGAGGTGGAAGAGTAATGGGTTGACTCTACCATGGTTACTAAGGAAAACACCACCAAAGGGGCTCCTCAGGCATTAATCCTAGGGTGGGAGGATGGGGTCTTGGCCCTCATTTGCAATGATCTTCCCTTCTCAGTCTGTTGATGTGGATCTGTGCTGTTATTTTAGACCTTTTGGCAGGGTCACTTGCAGGAGCCAGAGAGATACTTTCAATATCCCTAGGACTGGTCTCAGGTCTCCTGATTCACAATCTAGTACTCATTCTACTACAGGTCGGAAATAACAGTCATATTACAAGGATTTTCAGAGACACACAAAAGCTTCTGGGTAACTGAAGCTCTGGGTATGCATTATATGAAGGGTATACAAAATAAAAGAGGAAAGGACACCAAAAAATCTTAGCACTTGAGGATAGAGATCATTCATCCAGCACTGTCTTTGTAAATGAGGAAACAGGTTTGGTGATCTATTGGGAGTGATAACCAGTACCCACCAGGGCCAAGAACTCAGACTTTCTGACACTCAGCTGGTGCAGATTAATCTAGATACATCTTGTGATTCATTTATTCTTTCTCATGGTCATCCTCAAACTTCTATTTTCATGATTTGTGAATTCAGTATCACCAAACTCAGCATGTATTAATACTCTATGAAGCAACATCTAAAAATGCAGTGCTTGCCAGACAGGAATTTCCTAAGGCAGACAGACCTCAGAGATGTAGACAGAAATGACAGGTAGACCACTGAACAAACACAGCAAATATGTAAATTGTTTAACTTTTCCATATGAGATGGCAAATGAAGAGATCATCACTTTCCATTTCTTTAAAAGAGGAAAGCCATGTTCATCATGGGATAGCCCTAAGCTAATAGGTAGTAGGAGTCATCTTATCCCCTTAGTTGCTGTATTGGAAAGAAAACGAGTGCTTTACCTGGCACACTCAGTCTCACGTGCAAGGTGCCGTTTCCTTGGTATATTGTTGGTAGCACCTTCATTGGATTTTGTTCTTCTGCATGTTCTGCGAGGTCTGCAAAGACTAGGAGGGTCTGCTGAGGCAGGAAGCCTTCTTTCCCTCCCTGGAAGAAAACGAGTGGTCATGTGGTTCACAGCCCTATTTTCCTTGAGGCTTCTGTTTGATTTCCTTCTCCAAGGACTTTGAAGATGATAAATGAACTTACAACACCCCCAAGTGTTTAAATTGTCATATGAATTGTAGTAAACGGGAGACTATGGTATTCTATTCTCTCAAAAACCACGTAAAGACAAACCAAAGGTAACCTTGCTCTCTTCTGTGGTAACAAAAGGCACCTTGAGCAGGTATCTTGTAAAGGCCCGTTCCTAGTCATTTGCTTCAGGGACAGTATTAGTAGTAGTTTTAGGGTAGTATTAGTATTATTATGATGAAAGCATCATATGTATAATGTGAGATAAAACAAATGAGTCGCTATGGGGTCTTCTAATTCTATCACCCCCCCGTGTTCTTGGGAACCAGGATTCTGGCACAGAAGAAAGGGGCTACAGATATTGTATAGAAGGACATTAGATGAAAACCTTATAGTCATGAATTTGAGTTGGAAATATCAGTTATGAATTCATAAGGTGTTTCATTTTTAAATATGCATACTTCCTAGCTCTGTTAATTATAAAATCATAGAAATAATGACTAACCCAGTAGTAATGAGCATCCCTACTTCCCAGATGGTAGTTTGGAAATTTTTTTCCATTAAAGGAAACCAAACTTCTTAGAAAAGTGGCTGATTTCAGGCTTGACAATGTGTAAGATGGCGAAGAAGCTTTCAAAGGCTTCTAGGCTAGCCAGCCTAGTCAGATTGAAGGCCATCCCGCTGACCAAAGATGGACAGTTTGAACTTCAATAAGGTTAAGAATTGCAGTGGATCAAAACCCATCAAGTATGTTTAAATCTATGAGTACACATTGATATTAAGTAAACCAGCTGGCTGGTTACCTTCTGAATGTGACAGAGAACCAAGTCATTATCTTGAACACTGTGTAAAGAAAAGAATTTGTCGTGATTTTCCTTTATGAATTATATCACTGTAACAAATAGTTGATAAAGCAAAGCCTCTTCTGATAAAGTTATTCCAGCTAATGAATGAAAGCAAAATGATGGAATGAGTGTATCATCACTTTGTAACCCCCATATATTTATTAACAAACAGTTTTAGGCACAGAGCAGCAACTACCACAATAGTTAATAGCAGCTTTCAAGAAGGAGCAAAAACCAAAGCTAAATGCCTCTTGATAAAAGAACATACTGCTGCCCGGGCGGCGTGGCTCAGTGGCTGAACATCAGCACATGCACTATGAGGTCACCCATTCGGGTTGGAGGCTCGATCCCCGGTAGGGGGTATGACCAATGTTTCTATTTCTCTCTCCCTCTCCCTTCCTCTCTCTAAAATAAATAAAGACATATTTAAAAATAAGATAAAAAAATCAAAAACCAACAACACAATGCTACTTATAGTTTTGTCAAAGAAATTGAACCTGAGACAAATCAGGCCTCAGGATCTGGCTGCCAATTTGAAGAAAGTAAAGAGATCTGAGGAACCAGCACACTGACTGCTTCATGTAGCTGCAACGAACACATCCAAATTGTGGGAAACTCTGCAGGTCTAATGCCCCAGGATCTTTAATGGATAAATTATACTAAAAAGAAAGGAATAGAGATGGAATCTGTAGATTAAAAAAGACTTAAAAGACATACTGAGTGAAAAACTGGCCAAAGGTAAATTATAGTATCCAGGCATGCTTACTTGGGTGATGAAACAATAGGGATACAAGAAAGTGATTGCTCTGCAGGTCAGGATGGTGGTCACTTTTGGAGGGAAGGAGGGTCTGTGAAGGGGAGGGGCACATGGAGGCACTGCGGGGGTGGCTGGCCAAGTTCAAGTTTTTGACATGGGTGGCTGCTGCAAGGCTGCTTACCTTATCCATAATTTACTAAGCTATGGGTTTTTGTGTGATATTTTGTATCTGTTTCATTCTATAATAAAAGTGTAAAAAAACAAAACAAAACCACACAGGAAAGAAGAAAGCCCATTAGAGAAACTCACAAAGCTGATGCTGCCTAGAGCTGATCACAGCACTGTCAGCGGTGCGGTGGGTAAATAAAGTTGTGGGAAATTGTGTTCTGGGTACAAAGAA
The DNA here is from genome assembly GCF_000147115.1 of Myotis lucifugus. Lineage (NCBI taxonomy): Eukaryota > Metazoa > Chordata > Mammalia > Chiroptera > Vespertilionidae > Myotis > Myotis lucifugus. Next base: position 6,857,518 of record NW_005871070.1, on the reverse strand, counting down.
TGTAATAGTAAGTCCACCTGCAAAGACATCTGTGTACTGTTAGCAGCGGGCTCCCTTTCATGTTGCTGGGCGGCTTTGTTCTTACAGTTGTGTAGCAGCAGGCTTGCAATGAGCTTCGTGTCAGGTAGAGTCAGACTAGATGGCCCATTTCTGGCTCAGTGTGTTTTAATGTGTGGTGTCTAGAACACCATCCTCGTGGTGATGCAGGTTTCAGAAAATGCAAATTCCTTGGTCTCATCTCTCTTCAAAAGGAGCAGCCCTGGAATCTGCATGACTAGCAAGCACACTGTGGAGTGAGAGGCATCACGACTTCTCTGCCTGTTTCTACACAAAGTCAGTTTTATGATGATTTCTGAGGGGAAGTACAGATCCGAGGAATTTCAGAGAGTTGGTGCCATCGGTGTGATTTTCATTAGTGAATGAACTCTTGCCTTGTTGTCAGGTAGGACACTAAACGTGACTGTGACTAGGCAACAGCTCAATTAGAAAAACATTTTCTCCAGTGCACAATAGCAATTGTCAGATTTTCTCTCATCTTTTTGCTCAGGGTTCTTCCCCTCCCACGGCAAAACCTGGGATTAGGAATTTAAAGTGATATCTCAGTCAGTGAATCATCTGAAGCTTTTAAAATGACAATTCTATACTAACAAATTCAAATCATGGAAAACAGAACAATCCAGATTTGGATGTGGCCAGGCATGGCCAGACCGAATTTGGACTCGTTCCTTTCTTTCAGAGTGTGAAAGCAGATGTGTGAGGCCTGCCACGTCTGTAGTCAGCATTTTCATCCTCCTCTTTCTACCATCGTCACTCTCCCAAATCCACATGCTTTTCGGCACCAATCCTAATCAAAACAGATGATACGATTTCAGTGACTTTTGCTGATTGAGTGCTGATTAGCGAGGATACACTTGGGAAACTAAACTAGGACTTGCATTTTAGGCATTTCACTTATGAAATATAATATTTTATCTGTTGACTCTAATTCCAAAAACATCATCTGGACACACGGCCCACATGCATGGTAGTGTCCCAGCAGAGTGACATGATTTCCTGCTTCCGGAAAGCTACTCTTTCATCAGGGAGATGGGCAGGTAATAGCTAATGGTTTCAGCAAAGTCATTTCCACGTAAATAATGTCATTTCAGCTCTCACACTTTCAGAGTTTTAGCAATTTAAAAGTATAACCACTGTTTACAACCACAGAATTCTTGAAACTTTGAAGAGAAGTAATGTCATGATCTTAAAAAGTCTCAGCCTCCCTCCCACCACCCTTCATCCTGTCATTCTCAGTATGACAAACAAGAAACTAGGACCATTAGAAAGTGTACTAGTATTTGCTAGAGCAGCGACTTTCAACGGGCATACCACAAGAATTTTTTAAAACATGCAATACCAGACTATTTAGTCAGGAGCACTGACCTCTTTTCCCTTAGGTTGAAAAAAAAAGGACAACAGCCCACACAACATTAGCTGTCTGGTATGAATGAATAAAAATTATAGCCATTTTTTGTCAGATCTGCAAAAAATATAGCATATTTTTTGGTGTGCCATCGAATTTTAGTAAGTAGTTTATGTGTGCCATGAGATGGAAAACATTGAAAATCACTGTGTTAGAGGAAGGGAAAGAAGGGGAGCAGTCTACTTTTGGGAAAATAAAAATACTCTGTCATAGGAACATCCATCAGCCTGTCTTTCGGAGAAAGTACAGTTTTGATAACCAACTGAAGATGACATTAATAGTCTGCAATAGGATGCTTTTGTATAAAGTTGCAAGTTTCAGTTCAAAAGGTTCATTTATTAGGTGTTTCATTTTTAACAAGTGACTGCTGTTCCCTTGATCTGTATTTTAAAATATAAAGTACATGTATTAGGTAAGACTCTCCTCTCAGCTTTTTCTAATGAATACACACACATATGATGAGCATATGGACGGGCAAAGACGCTTTTCTTTATTCATTTCTATAATTGCCAGTAAACAAAATGAGCAGTCATGATGACATGGCATTTTTCAGTGAGACTTAAATATGTACGCGAAATACATCTTATATTTACTTCTCTTTTGCTTAGTATCTTTAGAGCATGAAAACTTTTCATTCTCAATGTAGTGGTATGCTTTGGGATAGACAGGGGTTCAAGATTTCTGAAACTATGACAG
>NW_005871070.1:6826697-6855159 GCF_000147115.1 Myotis lucifugus | reverse complement strand
GTAGAGATAGAAAAAAAGGGTTGTAGATAAATGAAGAAATTCCCAAGCAATTACTGTTTGTGCCTGTGGAGAGTCAGGTTGTAGGGGTTGGGGGGATTTGCTATGTTTTCTCATTTGGGGATGCATGTAGGGGAAGGAAGAAGAGGAGAGAACTGGTTGGGGCCTGCATTTGTGGGAGTTCATGAAACTGGGATGCCACGCGTTGCTTCAGTACCTGGTGAGGAAGTTGCTGGAAGGGTAGGTTTTCTTCCAAATGCACAAGGAGCCTTAGAGATGGGTAGTTTTACAGAATGTCAAGCCACAGACACAGAATTTCACGAGGAAATCTTCAAGATGTTTTGAAAAATAAATTGTTGGAAATAGGCACGGCGGCCTCATGATGAGGCAGCAACCAGATCTCCTCCCGGGGACAATTAACAGAGCCGAGGAGGTCACAGTTAGTATTAGTACCGTAAGCGATTAGAGAAATCACAGGAAGGGCATCCTCATTTCTCTCCTGTGTAAGTGACAACTGGACATTCTGGTTAAATACATAACAGTTATCTTAACCGCCCTATCTTTCTGAAAGAAACGATACAACTACAAAATATACAACAATCTTACTAAAAAAAGGCACCTCTCCCACATAAATATCAAACTATAAAGAAAAATACTGACTCATCAGACTGGAGTTTATTTGTAAACAGTCTCAGGTCAAGTCAGTGTTGTGTCGACTACTTCAGAAACCACCGAAGATTCCCGTTTCAGTGACAGGCAGCAGCAGCTGCAGTTGAGACCACAACATATCTAGAAGTTTGAGTGAAGCGGGCAGTTGGCAACATAATGTCTTCATGAATTTATGGTGTGAGTAATTCTGAAGGCTATAGGACAGTGGTTCTCAACCTTCCTAATGCCACTACCCTTTAATACAGTTCCTTATGTTGTGGTGACCCCCAATTTCATTGTTACAAATTGAACATAATTAAAGCATAGTGATTAATCACAAAACAATATGTAATTATATATGTGTTTTCTGATGGTCTTAGGTGACCCCTGTGAAAGGGGTCAAGAACCACAGGTTGAGAACCGCTGCTATAGGAGCTACTGTGGAGTATGAGAATTAAACAAGAAAATGGAGAGTCTAACTTACCCACATTACAGTAATATCTATGTAAAAAATCTTACTCAACTTTGAAGGTAGATGGTTTGAGATGGGCTCTAGTTTAACCTTGTTTCCTTTTATATTTGTCTGAAAATCCTGTGGAAGCTATGGAATTCGGGCTGATGACTGTAGTGCCATGACCTTCAGAGCTGTGCTCCTTATAATTTCCAACAACCTGAAGGGAGTGTGGGACCCAAAACAAATGATTATATGCATTTAATAAGAGACTATAAATTGGTTTTCTTTTCTGTTGTTATTTTAAAATTTATGAAACAGACAGATTAACTTTCTTCTTTGGTGTACATGCCTACAAATTTAACTCATGTGTAGATTTGTTGTAACTATCTCCACACTCAGTATGCAGAGCAGTGCCATCACCTCAAAAACTCCCTCAAGCTGTCAACCTGTATTCATGCTCCCCCCACCTCCACCCCTGGCAGCCACTCAGCTACTCTTCATCAACACCGTTTGTCTCTTGAGAATGTCATATAAGTGGAAATATACACTGTGTCACCTTTTGAGACTGTGTAGTGTATAGATGTTCCATAGTTTGTTTATCCATTTTCCCACTGCAGGTCATTTTGGTTTCGGTGTTTATGAGTAGACCTTCCTTTCATTTTTGTGTATACCTAAGCTTTCATTTCTTTAGTATAAACCCCCAGGCATGAAATTGCTGGGTCATATTGTAAGTGCATCTCCAACTTCATAAGAAACTGCTAAACTGTTTTCCACAGTGACTGTCATTTTGCATTCCCACCAGCAGTGCAGCAAAGTTCCAGCTGCTCTGGAACTCCTCAGCACTTGGTAATTGTTTGTTCTAGTCATTCCACTAGGTATGCACCTATTGGACCACAGTGGTGTCTTGTTGTGGTTTTAATTTGCATTTCTCTAATGGTTAGTGAGGATGAATATTTTTTATGTGCTTATTTGCCATCATTATATCCACTTAAAATTTTTGTTCAAGTCTTTTGCCTATTTCATAATTGGATTGGTTGTTTTCTTATTGTTGTTTTGAGAGATCTTTATATATTCTAGATATAAATCCTTTGGTAGATATATGATTTGCAAATAGGTTTTCCTGGTCTGTAGCTTATAGTTTCCTTTTCTTAAAAAATACCTTTTGCATAGCAAGAGTTTTAAATGTTGATGAAGTCAAATGTTTTTCTTTTATGGATTCTGTGTAATATACTGTATGTAGGAAGTTGGTACCAAATCCTAGGTCTGTAGTTATGGAGACCTCTCTGATACTGGCTACTCCCCAGAATGCTCTTCTCATCCCCTTGGTTGTCTCCTTCAAGACCCAAACATTACTTCCTTAGAAGAGAGTTCTTCCCCCTTCCTCTTTGCCCCCCTGGGCACAATTATTTCCTTCTCTGTGTGCCCTCTGTGAACACTTACCTTCCTGGCTGTAATTTTTATTTCCATCCCCACCTCCTACCAACCAGGGAACTCTAGGGAGCAGGCTCTGGAACTATAACCTTTGTGTGCCCCAGCACATGGGTTAGTACATAGCAGGTACTTAAGGCATTTGCTGAAAAAAAACCAAACCAGACACAATTATCCTTCTATCCTTTATAATTATGGGATAGGCTAAGGACAATTTGAGTATCTATAAAAATGTTATTGCTGGAAGGGCATTTAAAAATTATCTTCAGTTTGTAATTATAGGTTTCTTAGTCTTTGAGACATCTCTTGATTTAGTCATCTGAATGAGCTTGCTGGAGAACATTTTTTTTTCCTCAGAAGAAAAACTATAAGACAATGAATGACATCCATGTAGAATTATGGGAAATTTTAAGTAGTTAAAGCTTTAGTAGACTGTAGGCACCTACTAGAGAAGAAGGGAGCTCGTATGAGGGCAAAAGAGTAATGATCAGAAAGTGGCAAAGAAGCTCTGAGGCTTGTCCTTCCCCATCAGCCCTACACCTCCATCTCTCAGGTGAGGCCTGGGCTAATAGGTAGCATCTCTTGGGAGGACAACTTGGAAGCAAGGTCCTTGGGCAGAGTCAGGGTTTGGTAAGACCAGGAGGTAGATAATACAATTATTCACATAATTCTTCTGTGAAGAAGTAAAGGAGTGTTTTTACCATGAGATGGGGTTATTAGCCAGAAAAGTACAGAGAATTTGGAAGTGGTCAGCAGTGGGTGGAAGGGAGTTTTCCAAGGCAACACAATACTGAGCATCCTAAGAGGGCAAAGGAAGCAGGGCCTGTGCTTTGAGGTGGTTGAATATCAGGAATAGGAGGTGTGAGGGATAAATGGAGTAGATGCTCAAAGCAAGCATTAGCTGAGACCCCAGGCAGTATGGAATATCTGATGATAGCAGTTAGAGGCTGAAAGCAGCAGAGATAACTAATATGCATATGATTGGTTCCCAAGTGCTGGTTAATAGGGTCATGGAGTATTTGCCCTGAAGCTCTTTCGGACTGCATGTGCTCATGGGCCACATTTGTAAGAACTTCACTTAATTAGGACTCCAAAGTCTATTTAGTTTAAACTTTTCATCTCTTTCAGGTTGTTGTTGTCACCAGTTTGTACCACTGTCATCAACTGGTTCTTGGGTTTCAAGAACTAATATTGGAGCATTTATTGGAGTTGCACAGTACTTAATATTCAAAATTCAGAACAACTCTCTATCATTCTTCAGTAGATTTTTTTCGGCCTATTTTTACACATTGTTAAATAAGGTTACATTTTAGTTTTTCTTTAAAAACAAGTAATTGAATTACGTGGAATCAGCAGGCTGTTTCCAGCATAGAATGACTGTTTTGACACTCATGATAGGGCTTCAGGACTCAAATGCTATCTTAAAATGTTAGCCTTGCCAAAAATCATCCATTTAAAAAACAAACACTGATCATCACTAAAAATGGGTAACTGAGCAGGTTCATCTGACATCAGTATCATTTTAATGCTCAATTGTCTCAAATGCTCACGTAAATATCACTATTGATGCTGCTCATTCCATGTAGCTGCCTCTGATGGCACAGTGGAGTTTGGCAACTTGTAAGGGTAAGTGCCATATCAGACACCAAATCTGCATGCCTAATAGTATGTGTGGGAGAGATTGAAACCTTGAGTTAGTAATGTTTCTATTTATACTGTCTCTGTCTTACAGAACGAACTATTTTGTCTTTCTTCATCCTTGGGGTTTCTCTGGCTTTCCTTCTTAAGAGTGATTCTGCTTGCAAAGTGTGGGATGAAATTTAGATATCATCATGAATTTAGGGATTAACATTCCCTGTGGGAATGTGACAATTGGTCTTTACATTGAAGACCCCGTGGTTCATTGACAATAGGTGGTAATTCCTATGGAACACAAATTCTAGCCCATCTTTCTTCATGCTTGGTGTCTGGATGAAGCCTCATCCTGAAACATTGTGTGTTCCATGGAGCTCGCCACCAGCAAAAAGAATAGCTGTTGGCTCACTTGCCAGAATCACAAACTGTAAATAAAGAGAACAGAGAGTGGATTTGTGAGGTGGCCTCTCAGCTTGGCACCTGAAAGGATTTTGGTATCTGAAAGAATAAGAATTTTTATGGGTTAGGAAAAGATCAACTTACCTGTATGCGCAAAAGGCCCGGTGCCCAGGAACATGGCCTGCAACTAACAAAGGCTCACTCTCTAACATGTGCTCACCTGACCTGTTGGCCCTGATGATTGGTGTCAGGTGAAGAAGTGACCTTTTGGCAAAGAAGTCATTCTATCTTTGCTATTTTTTTTTCCCCACTGCAGGACATTTGCGAAGATATTTCTGATCATGTTGAGCAAATCCATGCCCTCCTTGAGACTGAGTTCTCCCTGAAGCTGCTGTCCTACTCTGTCAATGTGATTGTGGACATCCACGCGGTACAGCTCCTCTGGCACCAGCTCCGGGTCTCGGTGCTGGTTCTGCGGGAGCGCATCCTGCAAGGTCTGCAGGACGCCAATGGCAACTATACCAGGCAGACGGACATTCTGCAAGCTTTCTCCGAGGAGACAGCTGAGGTGGGTATTTTTTTGAAGCCATATCATGTGTTGTCAAGTGTGACCTTTTGAGAATGTTTTCATCACAGAGCTGTGGGGTAGGAATTCTTTGTAGGTAGATAAGCAGGTCCTGAGCTGGGCTTTGAACCGAGGTCTAGTGACAGAAGCTCGGGCACTTTTAATGTGAATGAAGCTTTAGATCAGAATTAACTCACACCTACCTGATAGTTTGCCCAGAAACCACCCATACTTGTATTAATTTGGCTCCTTGTTCCCTATTTAACACTTGGAGTGGGGGAAACGAGTTAAGTCGGCTCGCGTGAACAGAGCTGTGGGGTAGGAATTCTTTGTAGGTAGATAAGCAGATTTGTGGTGGAGTGCGGGAAACGTGTAAACTCGGGCCGATTGTAACTGCGTATTACCAAATATTTGTTTGTAATCCACCCTTTTGGTGGATGGAACAAAACCAAAAGACAGAGCCATCCCATACTTGTATTAATTTGGCTCCTTGTTCCGTGTTAATTTATACTTATTGAGCACTTACTATGGGCCAAGCATTAGGTGCTAGGAATATAATAGTGAACAAAACATAGTCTTTGCTTTCGAGCAGTTTAGAGCCTAGCGGGGGATGTAGGCACGTGAACAGACATTAAGGCCATATGGCGATAGGTCTATCTGATGCACTGGAGGACAGAGAAGGAGCACCTAATTCAGACAGGAAGCCTTCCCAGGAGTGAGTCTAATCTGAGACCTACAGGAGCATCGGGATCAAACTGGTGAACTGAGGTGGAAAATGTCTAGACAGAGGGAATGTCATGTTCAAAGGTGCAGATGTAAGAGAGAGAATGACAGGCTCAAGGAGCTACAGATAAAAATGGAGCAAAAAGTTCAAGGGACCAGGAAACAGGCTTTAAACTAATAGGTAAGTGAAGTTAAAAAGCCATATTAAAAAGCCATATTGAGAGAACTGGACTTTAGTTTTAAGACAGTTTGTTCAGGGAATAGACATGATTAAATTCATGCTTTGGAAAAATCATTCTGGATGTAGTGAATCAATGAACTTTAGAATTTTATACAATCAACATATTTAAATTTTTTGTAGTCATATTAAGTGCACTTTAACGAATTTGTTGTTGTTATTCTTGATGCATGGCTTAAGAATGAATACTGTAAATTTGAACCCAAACAAATTCTTTTATTCCCCAATAAAATGGACACATATTACAGAGCAAAGCATTGTGCTAGCTAATAAGCAGAGGCTGTGTGTGTAGGGAGATAAATAAGTATGTAGGTAGATAGATAGATACATACATACATATATACCATATATAGATACATAGAGTGTGTATGTATGTATATAGTCCCTTGTCTCTCAACACCCAGTTGAGAGCTCCACTGTTGGTTTTGTGGAAGATATGTATTATACAAGTTTATTAGGAACTTATATGAATATATAAGATTAAAAGGCCTTATAAAGAGTGTTGCATAGTTCATTAATTTATTAATGTTTTACTGGCTCCAACATTACCAATAAGCAAAACAGATCTGTGTCTAGTCTCATAAATAATTTATACTTGTTGATTATCTATATGTATAAAACCCTAATATGCAAATAGACCGAACGCCAAAACAACCAAACACCTGGTTGCTATGATATGCGCAGAACATGGCGGGCGTTGGCCGCAGTGGGATGGTGGAGCAGGTGAGTGGGGGCACCAGACCAAGGCAGGGTGCTGGTCACTGTCATCTAGGTGAGCCTCTGGTGGTTACTGAAAATTCTTTGCTTCTTTACGCTGGCCCAGCTCGCACCTGCTGCCAGTACCAGAGCCGCTGCTTGCACCCGGCACTGGCCCTGATCACTCAGCGCCATTAGCTGGTGCGAGCAGCGGTTGCTGGCCCCGATTGTGCCTCAGGGCTTTTCTACCTCTCCCTGCTCCTGAGGGGCAATTAGGGCAAGCAGCCACCTCTTGCACCCACTGCCGGTGCAGGCACTGCTCACACCCGCAGCCGGCGCCCGGAGCTGCCACTCGCACCCGCTGCCAGCACCCAGCGCCAGTCCCAATCACTTGGTGCCATCAATGGATGCAAGTGGTGGCTGCTAGTCCTGGTCATCCCTGAGGGCTTCTCCACTCCCCCTGCTCCTGAGAAGCTATTGGGGTAGCAGCCACCGCTCGCGCACCCTGCTGGCGCCGGCCCCAATCGCTCTGAGCCGTCAGCGGGTGCAAGTGGGGCAGGCGCCATCAGCGTGGAGTGGGGCTGCTGGCAGACAGGGGACTGGGGGCTATGACAGGAAAGGCTGGGCCAGAGCACAGAGGATGGGCCGAGATCCACCCCTGTGCCCACTGCAGCCTTGAGGCCCACAGTTACTTTCAAGATGCACAAATTTGCGCACTGTGCCCCAAGTTATTTTCATAACAGTGATGATCTTTCTGTGGCAAAGATCCTGGAAGTTAATGGGAATCAAAATCTATTAGGCTCACTTCTAGCATTAAGTCATGACCTTCATTTTCATTTAGCTTTCCCTTTTATTGTGACAGTGACTGAGGTGATACTGATTTTGGCAGAGTGCTTGTGTATTCATATTCATACTACAGGCTCAGTGCATGAATTTGTGCATGGGTGGTCCAGCCAGCCTGGCCCCAGTGGTGGATTGGGGCTGGGCCTGTTGGGAGGAGGAGATGGAGGGAGGTTGGCTGGCCAGGGCTGGGCTGGCTGGGGGGAGGGGCCACAGGCGATTGGCAGGTAGGCTTCTCCCCCAGTTGGGGTGGGGAGCCAATTAAGGGTGGGACCAGCCATGGGGAGAGGCTTTGGGCGGTGGGCCAGGAAGCCCTGCCCCCGAATGGGGTGGGGAGGGTGATCAGGGGTCAGTGGCTGGGGGAGGGGCCATGGGAGGTTGGCCGGCCAGCCCCACCCCCCATTGGTGAGGGGGGGTGATCGGGGGCAGAGCTGGCTGGGGGGAGGGGCTGTGGGCTGATCAGAGTGGTGGGGGCTGATCAGGGGTGGGGCCGGCCATGGGGAGGGGCTGCAGGCAGTTGGCCAGCCGGCCCTTCCCCTGATTGGGGGTGGGGGGCCGATTCTGGGGGTGGGGCCAGGTGGGGGGGGTTGGCTGGTGGCCCCACCCTCGATTGGGGTGGGAGAGGCTGATCAGGGGTGGGGCCAACTGGGAGGAGGGTCACGAAAGGTTCGCTGGCCGCAGTGGACATCATGGTGACTGGTCGTTCTGGTCGTTACAACGTTCTGGTCGCTGGCTTTTTATATATATAGATGGGGTGTCAGTCCCCAGATGCCATCCCTCTGAAGTAGGTACTCTTGTGCTTATGGGAGACTATGAAGAATTCCTACTGGCCCACTCTGCCCTAGATCTGGTACCTATGAGATGAATGATAATGAGGTGAAGATCATAGATGGGAAAGGTTTGTCTAAATGCTGAAGAGATCTTTCCTTAGATATCTACCTGGCATCCCTGACCTATGCATTCTTTTTTTGTTCCTCCCCATGTGTTTTGCTGGCTCTGCCAAGCATCCATTGAACAGTCATCAGATCTGCCCACTTGCTACTACTAGAGGGACATTAGAAATCACTGAGTCAAACCAGTTTATGTTACATATTTGTTTATTCATTTAATAACCATTTACTGATTGCCAACCCTTGTTGTGGAGCTGTGGATATATTGTTATATTGTTGTTAGTTTTGTGGAATACGTTTACCATGCATATATTTGAATGCATATCATTAGTGAAGTAGTATTCCAAGAATGATGAAAAGCAATTGAGGTACAGGTACAGGCTGCTATTTTCACAGTTATGTTGCAAGTAAGTAGTATTAAGGTTTTCACAATGTGAGCTCTGCAATTTTTTACAGATTTAATTGGAAGCAATTTCATACATTTGCATGTTTAAAGTCAGTGTTTAGTCTTGTAACAATATGCTATATGAGGGATAAAGGAACAGTGAATTCTTAGCCATCTGCTTTGTGGATATTTTTCTATGAATTAAAACACTGTCTCCATTGTCATCTTTCCCGAAGCTGTGGATTCCTGATCCTATTTGTTTGTGTTTTTAGTGTGACTCCATGAGAACATTTCAAAGACTGCTTAGTTTTATTTGTTTCTGTCAGCATACCGGAATTGTGGGAAACCGGAAGGGAATTAGAATAAAATTCTTGAATTTATCAGAATAAATTCAGCTGTGAAGGATTTATAGAATGAAGAGGGAAATGGCATAAAACATGCTGATAAACTAGAATAGTAGATGTCCTTCCAATAAAGGCAAATGCATTTGCCCTTCTTGGAAATTGGTTGAGTTTCAAACCACATTAAAGAGTAAATTTGAAAGTCGAGAAGAAAGTGGCAAGTTCTCTCTCTTCCTGTCCTGGCTAAAACAAAATATATGATTTTTTAACTTAAATATAGAGCAGACCATATCTTGTAAGCAAATTGGCAAACACCTTACTAAAACAAAACCAGCCAAACAAATGAAAAACACTTTAGGGTAAAAATCACCTTCCTATATAATAAAGAGCTAATCCTATATAATAAAAGACTAATTTGCAAATTGACCAAACAGTGGAACAACCGGTGAAACAACCGGTCTCTATGATGTGACTGACCACCAGGGGACAGACGCTTAATGCAGGAGCTGCCCCCAGCCCAAGCAGGGCCAGTGAATGGGCAGCGCCAGGCCAGCTAAGGCGGGTGCCAGTGGGGGCCCTCCGATAGCCCCACCAGTCACCCCACAGATTGGCCTTGATCCCTGGCCAGGCCTAAGGACCCTACCCATGCACGAATTTCGTGCACCGGGCCTCTAGTAAGCTAATTAGACCGAAGAACAGAACAATCATCTGACAACCTTCTGGATGAAGCCGTGGCTGTGAGGGCCGAGCCCCTTGCATGAATTTTGTGCATCGGGCCTCTAGTCTATAACAATAAAAGCACAATATACTAATTAGACTGGGCATCCTTATGGATGTCCTTCCAGATGACCTTCTGGATGATGCCTGGGCTGCGAGGGAAGCCAGGGTCCCAGGTGCCTGCCAGCAGCCGAAGGGAAGCCTGGGTCCCGGGTGCCAGAGGGAAGCTGGTGCCGGCAGCCAAGGGAAGGAAGGCCTACTCTTTTTTTTTTTTTAAATATATTTTATTGATTTTTTACAGAGAGGAAGGGAGAGAGATAGAGAGTTAGAAACATCGATGAGAGAGAAACATCGATCAGCTGCCTCCTGCACATCTCCTACTGGGGATGTGCCTGCAACCCAGGTACATGCCCTTGACCGGAATCGAACCTGGGACCTTTCAGTCTGCAGGCCGACGCTCTATCCACTGAGCCAAACCGGTTTCAGCAAGGAAGGCCTACTCTTGCATGAATTTAGTGCATCGGGCCTCTAGTTGTGTAATAATGTGTTATACTGAAATGTTCTGTATTTTAGTTACTGTGATAAGCATTTTTTAAAATTTATTAATGGTAAGGGATATTAAAAATAGTTGCAGTTTGTAGATGGAAAAGCTGAGTTTAACAGAGGTTAAGTGAATGCTTTGTAGGGAAATAGGATATAAATTTAGGAATAATTAAATAAAACAAACAAAACCAGCTTTTAACTGTTCTCTGTTGTAATAATAATTCTTTTCCCCCTCTATCCTGTCTTCCCTCCCTTCTTTCCTTCCTGCTTTCCTTTTTGTTTTCCCTAAATATTTATCAATTTTCTATTACATATAAGGCACTAATCAAAGAAAAATAACACATGTTAGGAATCACATTCAAAATTTCATGAGATTCATGGGATGACAGGTGCTGTTATTCTTATTTAGTAGGTGATATTATTGCATCCATCTTACAGATGAGAGGACTGAGATTGAGAGAGATAAAGTCACACAGGTAGTGCTAATTATTAAAAACAATAAAGTGAATAAATTACCCATCAATAAAGTGAATAAGTTACTGTCTGAATAAAACATAACCTTCATCTGAGAAACTGCTTCATGACATATTAAAAGGAGGTATATTTGAATTTAGACATTGCTAGGCAGCCATGGCAAGCTAATGATACTACACAATTATATGTGATATTTCTGAAATAAAAAAGAATAGTAAAAACAACGGGCACTGTTACCCTACCTCCATATCCACCTGAAACTTCATTACTTACATGCTTTAGAAAACTATCTGGGAATGTGGTCCAGAAGAAAGCAATAGGACTACATACATTGGTATAACTAAGCAATATTTTAAGAAATGAAACTTATTAATTATTGATCTGCTCTCAGAAACTTCTGAGAACTTTGTTTTTTAAAAAAGTTGCTTCTGCATGATGAAATCTATAACAATACTTTTGAAAAATGCTCTTTAATAACCAACTGGGTTAAAAAAATATAGGTAGATGGTTGTCACTTGGTCTTTAGGATATGAAATAGATATGCCATGTGCTGTTTTTTTGTTTGTTTTGTTTTTCAGCGAGGGATTTTTTTCACATTAAAAACGCAGTCTGAATTAAAAATAGTTACCCATGAGTGACAATCCACCATGCACAGAAATAGTTGGCCTGGGCCGGAACAGGATGGGAGAGGGTTTACCTTGGAGCATTAAGTGTTTTTGAGTGCAGTATTTTGTTTTCCAAACAAAGGACTGGGTAGGGAAGGGGTCTTCAGGGGAAGACCTAGGAAAAGGGAGCCATATTCTATTCTCTGATATGTAATCTCATGAGTATCCCTTATTTTCTAGCTAGACAGTATGCCTGATCTTTAAGTTCTATGACCATGAAAATGGGGACCAAAGCTTTTCCAGGGCTACTGTGTCCCAAGCCTGTCCAGAATCCGGTGGCTGACACTTTCAGTGTCTAAGTTTTACTCGAACTCCCAAATTCCTATTTCTCTACCCATCATAGAAACACTTTTTCTTAATGCTTCTCTAACCTCGCTCAAGTAGCCACAGTGCTGCGCCTTTATGAGAAATCGGGTAGAAAATAATGCAAATTTCAACTAGTTAGTAATTTAAATATCAACTAATGGGATAGCTTGGAACTTACCCATCACTTATAATACACTTTTAAAAATATATTTTTATTGATTTCAGAGAGGAGGGGAGAGGGAGAGAGACAGAAACATCAATGATGAGAGAGGATCATTGATCAGCTGCCTCCTGCATGCCCCACACTGGGGATCGAGCTCACAACTCAGGCATGTGCCCTGACCGGGAATCAAACCATGACCTCCTGGTTCATGGGTCAATGCTCAACCACTGAGCCATGCCATCCATCTCGGCTATAATACATTTTCAAAAGGAGTAATTTCTGAATACTAAGCCACTAAATTAAAAAAATAAAAACACAACCTGCCTTTAAATTGGAATCCCCAACATTACCGTATTTTTCATGTACAAGACGTTATTTTTTTCTAAAATCATTAGACTGAAAATCGAGGGGCGTCTTATACACAGAAGTCAGCCGAGGAGGGAGCCTGGCGGGTGCGTAGCTGCCCTTACCTTGTCAAACAGGCTTCCTCCAATCACGAGCCTTATTGTTACCGACGTCAGCTGATGCCGTAATTGGAGGTGGAGGTGGAGAGTGCACAGATGCAACAGGGACCAGAGCATTCTGAGCCCATAAAGATGTCAAAAAATAAAAAGATAAATACTGGTAAGCGATTGTCTTACTCTGCAAAATTCAAACTGAATGTAACCAGCTATGCAAAAGAGCATGGAAATAGAGCTGCAGAGAGACAATTTGGACCTCCTCCCACTGAGTGTATGATCAAACAGTGGAGAAAACAGGAAGAACAACTCCTTAAGATGCCAAAAAAGAAGGCCTTAAGAGGAAAACCAGCAAAATGTTTAAAATATTGATTTCTTAATTTGGGATTGGAAAACTGGGGGGGTGTCTTATACATGGAAAAATACGGTACTTTCTTTAAAAGTTGTATAAAGTGTGACTTTATTTGGCTGTCTCATTCCTTGGTGATTTTTGGCTTCTGACTTTGTTATTTAAAGATCCTGGTCCAGGTATGCAGCATTAAAGCCACACAATTCCATTTAGATCATTTTGGCAGTTAATACTGTTTTCTCACTTTGTGCAGTATAATTGCCATAAGTATCTCTCTCATTTTGATAAAAGTTTCTTCCTAAATATACTTGAATAGTAAAATAATAATATGAGTGAACATTCATTAAATACCTATCCATGTGTCAGACTTGTGTTTTACATATATTACCTCTTTTGACTCTCACAACAGCGCTATAACATGGCTTATCATTATTCCCTTTTTACAGATGAAGGAAATGAGGCTTAGCAACATCAAGTTGCTGGATCATGGTCACATGACTAACTAGTGCTAGAGGTAGAATTTGACTCTGAAGCTTGGGCTTTTCATCACTGGAGTCAACTGAAACTACATAATCAGAGGAAGAAGTTACATGAAGGCGTAGAGATACATTCCAAAATGTCGTCATTCATTCATGTATTGCAGGGGTGGGGAACATCTGGCCTCCAGGCCTTAGAAGGCACGCGAAATCATTTGGTTTGGCCCTGCCAAGGTGTTAGCAGTGAGTTAATTAAATGTTTGACTAAATATAGCAGGCTAATTTTTAAGTTGATAATTTGATATGGCCCTTGAATGATGTTATAAATATCCAAATGGCCCTTGGCAGAAAAAAGGTCCCCCACCCTGAAATTTTATTCAACAGATATGTCTTGAGTGCTTGTTCTATGCAGATCACTATGCTAAGTGTTGCGGGTATCCTGGTGAGTCAGCTATTTTCTATGTGATTTATACTGTTGTGGTGCATACACACTAGTGGGAAAAACAAGGTAATGAAATAACCACAGAGTATTTATTTAAAGATTGAGACAAATTCTTAAAGGAAAAACAACAGTTTTACAAGAGTCTCTAAGGAAAGATTCTGACTTAGGTGAGGGTTTGGAATTTTGAAGAAATACAACTTAATCTGAGGTCTGAGGGGGTAAGAATCCATAAGTTACAGGGTATTATAGGTGGGAAACTTTCCTGACAGAGGAAATAGCATGTGCAAAGGCCCGAGGCAGGCAGACACTGTGGTTCAGTGAAGCCATGTTTGTTCTTGGAAGGGTTTGGGTTTACTTAGCAGGACACTAATAAAGAACTTTAAGCAGAGAATTAACAGTAACAGATTTGTAAAGCTTACTCTGGTGGCAATGTGGAGAACAAACTGGAGTAGGGGGTATGTCCGTTTAAAATAATATCTAATGAACCACAGAAAATTATGGTACCAAGGTCAGAGTATGGACATTTGCTAGTTATGCACCTTCTTTTGGCTCAGGCTCTGGTTGTATAAAACAATAATATAGACCCAACACCGGAAGAAAGTTGTTGGGAGATTTAAATGAAAAAGAAATAGTAGTAATCAACCATCCCCATTTAGAGAGGAGGAAACTGAGGTTTAGAAAGGTGAAATGAGGCCTTTCATCATTATTATTTATCTGGATGATATAGAGTGAGAGTGAGGGGAATAGGAGATAAAGGTAAGTTGAAGATCTGAAGGAAGAGAACATTGCCAAAACACAACAAGCAAATGAACAGAAAAACCTATAGAGAGGTCAGAACTCGGGGTAACTTGGTTGAAGGGACAGAGGGTGCAGCAGCTACATGAGGTCCAGCTTCAGTTTGCTCACCTGGTTTCTCCTTCAGAACGGAGGTCTGTGGATGTAACAGTTCTGTTTCCATCCATCCTTCGTCTCCTAAGGGACTAGATTAGACCAGGCTGTCCTTCAGCCTGGTTCACATAATGGGATTCCTTTCATCCCGAACAAATCAGTGAAAAATTGTTGGCTGTGTGATGCCAGAAACTGCATTAGTAATGAGACAAAAACCTTAATTGCATAATTAAAGATTAAAAAATTTAAAATACTTGCTTGTACTACTATTTTTTAGCATAGAGAAGTTTCAAACTGGCCTACCCCAAATTATGAATAACAGTGGAGGTGGTATCTAATATAAACAAACGGGAGCAGGGGTGGGGGTGAGGAGGTGAGGGGAGAAATGCATGCAGAGTGATGGGAACTAAGATGATAAAGTTTTGATACTGAATAATTTTCTCCAGGAGTTTGGGTGTTTACCTTAGAAAGGGTGGGGAGAAATAGAAGCTAGTCTTGAACTGCTTTTGTTATATGCAAATTCATGTTTCACCTTCCTGGGATTTGTGAATATATATTTAACATGACAGACTTAGTACACTTTAGAAATACTTATTGAGCATCTACTATGAGTTAGCCAGTTGTGGTAGGTGATGGAGTGATAGCAATAAGCAAAAGAGACATTCATGGAGACGTTATTCCTACATTGATTTGTTCCCAGAAATTTTATTACATCATTTAAAAAATGTTTATTAACTGAACAATGCATTATTTTAAGATAGAACATTAAGGCAAGAATGGATATTTTGGGGTTGACCTTGACCATTTCTATCGAAGCTTTATTCTCTCGATTAAAGAAAAATCTTTGAATATTTAAGAACAGGATATTATATAAAGTAATGTGATAATTGATTAATATGCCATTCTGTATGCCAAACCAGAAGCAACGGAGACTGATGCATTTTGACCTTCTTAGCGGCCTCTGCTGAGATTTCTTTGAACAGCAGCTGAGTGTAATTGATGTTCCATTTACTGAAACCACTGCCCTTGTCTGTTTCAGGGCCGGCTCGATTCTCTAACGGAAGTGGATGACTCAGGACAGCTAACTATCAAATGCTCTCAAAATTACTTGTCTCTGGATTGTGGAATTACTGCATTTGAACTGTCTGACTATAGTCCAAGTGAGGATTTGCTCGGTGGCCTGGGTGACGTGAGCCAGGTCAAAAGCAAACCCTTTGACTCTTGGAGCTACGGTGAGATGGAGAAGGAGTTCCCTGAGCTTATCCGAAGTGTGGGGTTACTGACGGTGGCCACTGACCCCATCGCTTCCAACTGCAGCGAAGCAGTGAGTGAGGGGGCATCTCAAGGTTCTCTCTCAGCAGATGATAAAGGTGGGTGTGAAGAAAACAAGGCTCCCGCAGTCGAGGAGCAACCAGGCTCAAAGCAGGGCGTGTCATCTCCAGTGGAAGCTCTGACAAATACTGTCCAGTCCTTTGCTAAGACCTCGAAGCAAGAATCCAATTCTCCCTCCCAACCTGGAGCAAAGAACCAACAGCCTCTTCCCTGTGAGAACACAACCCCCAAGCGATCCATCAGAGATTGCTTTAATTATAACGAGGACTCCCCCACACAGCCCACATTGCCAAAAAGAGGGCTTTTCCTTAAAGAGGACGCTTTTAAGAATAACCTGAGAGGTGCTGACGGAAAGAGGCCGATGCTGATCTCAAGCCCGAGATGAGCAGAAGCACCCCTTCCCTGGTGGATCCTCCCGACAGATCCAAGCTCTGCCTGGTGTTGCAGGCGTCCTACCCCAGCAGCCCTTCGGCCGCCAGCCAGTCCTACGAGTGTCTGCACAAGATGGGGGGCGGGAATCTTGAAAACACAGTCAAAAGTCACATTAAAGAAATCTCCTCCAGCCTGGGAAGGCTCAACAACTGCCACAAAGAGAAACCTCGACTTAAAAAGCCACATAAGAACCCAGAAGAGGTGCCTCCGTGCCAAACCCCTAAAGCGGGAACTGGTTCGGGCAAGCAAACCGAAATCACCAGGAGCTCCAGAGTGCCGAACGGAATTCCCTCTTGTACCTCCAAGGCCGTGGAGGCGCCAGAAACCGATTCTGCTTCTACATCCTCCCTTGAGCCGTATCCTCAGAGCAGTTGGAATGCCACATTACCAGCGCAGTCAGAAACATCCAGTTCCCCACCGTTTACTCAAAGCAGCGGATCTCCTGTTGGCTCGGACAGTGTCATGTCTCCGGTACCCCTTCTTTCAAAACACAAAAGCAAAAAAAGTTACTCCTCCTCCCCAAGTCACGTCTCAAGGAATGGTCAGGTTGTGGAGGCCTGGTACGGCTCCGACGAGTACCTGGCACTGCCCTCTCACCTTAAGCAGACAGAAGTATTAGCTTTGAAGTTGGAAAACTTAACGAAGCTTCTGCCTCCAAAACCCAGAGGGGAAACCATTCAGAATATCGATGACTGGGAACTGTCTGAAATGAATTCAGATTCTGAGATCTATCCAACGTACCATGTCAAGAAGAAGCGTACAAGGCTAGGCAGGGTGTCTCCCAGTTCATCCAGTGACATAGCCTCTTCGCTGGGGGAGAGCATTGAGTCTGGGCCCCTGAGTGACATTCTTTCTGACGAGGAGCTGTGTATGCCTCTCTCTGGCATGAAAAAATACATGGATGAGAAGTCAGAGAGAGCTTCATCTTCTGAGAAAAATGAGAGCCATTCTGCCAAGAAATCTGCTTTAATTCAGAAACTTATGCAAGATATTCAACACCAAGACAACTATGAAGCCATATGGGAAAAAATAGAGGTAAGTTAGTCTAATTGAGTGATTTCTTACCTTACCTGATTTTTGAAAGTAATGCTGGAAAAAGTTCAACTCTTTCCACTCATATAAAATGTGTTGCTATTTTTGGTAAACATAACTGATTCCCCAAAGACAGAAAAAGCACATGATCACTGCACTGTGACAGAGTATGTGTCATTGGGAACAGCCCTTGTCAATGTATTAGCTTGATGTACCCCTACCTGGTATAGAATTCTTGTTTGTAGTGCCCAAACCTAACACAGCTCCTGATGAATGGTGGGACCCTGTCGATGGAATACAGAATAAAGTAGAACAGTAGCTGTGCAAACACCCATGTCTCAGGAATATGTGAATAGAATATTCCAGTTGCCCTCAGTGCTTTTTCACTTGTTTGCTCTAACTCCAGAATAGCTTCCACAACTCCATTGTTAACTTCCTGTAGAAATAGACCAGATATTTTTTGGAAACTTTGTTTTGCTTCAGTCTTTCTCCTCTTTGAGGCCCTTGGCTAATAACCGTGCTACCTATACTCTGTACCACCCATGGGCTCTGAGATGGGGACTTGATATTTTCGGTAAACCTGTACTTTTAGAATGAACTATTAGATGTGGTGAAATCTTTGAGGACAGACATCAAAATCCTCAGGACTGAGCTTTATACTATCGGATGTGATTTAAGACTGGATAAAAGTATAGAGTAATTCCCCTTATCCACAGGGGATCCGTTCCAAGACACCTAGTGGATACATGAAATCAGAGACATTATTGAACCTATCTATATACTACATTTTTTCTATACATACATACATACCTATGATAAAGTTTAATTTATAACTTAGGCATAGTAAACAATAACTAACAATAAAATAGAAAAATTATAACAGTATACTGTTCTAAAAGTTATATGAATGTGGTCTTTCTCTCTTAAACTATCTTATTATAACTATCTCTTACTTGCAGTAAATGGCTTAGTGTCACTCATATTAGGGGGCCTCTTGCTGGCGTGTTGGTATAGGCTCAACATTTTCTACTGCAACACATTGCTGTCAATTGGAAAATGCTTTTAGTTCATATCTCCTACCCACAAATTTCATATTTTTTTCCATCTTAACTAAGCACTTATCACACACTGGAGCCATAACTTTTGCAGTTGGAGGTGCAACAGCAAAACAAGCATGGGTTTCTTTTTCCTTCTCCCCAATCTCATGGATAGAAGATGTGTTCTTACTATAAATTTTAGTAACCCAGCATATGATTTTTCTACCTTTATTATTAAGTAGAGAACTTTTACCTTTTTACCTAAAGAAAGAAATTTAGGGTTTCTCTTTGGCATATCTGAATTGCCAGCATCACTACTCTTGTGCTTTGAGGCCGTTATTAAGTAAAATAGGGGCACTGTGATACCATGACAGTCACTTTGATGACCTAGACAGCTACTATGTGACTAATGGACGAGTAGCGTATTACAAGGTAGATACACTGGACAAAGGGATGATTCACATCCTGGGCAGGATGGAGTGAGATTTCATTATGCTACTCAGAACAGTATGCAATTTAAAGCTTATGAATTGTTTATTTCTGGAATTTTCCATTTAATATTTTGGGACTACATTTGACTGTGGATAACTGAAACCATGGAGAGTAACATCGTGGGTAAGGGGGGACTGCTGTAGTACATATGGACAGAATAACCTGTAGAAAGAAAATGAAGGTACATTAAAAAAAGAGGGGAAGTATATATAATAATAGCATATTAATAATTGTTTTTACAAAGTATTTATTTGTCAAATCCTCACAACAACTCTAATATTAATACCAATTTATGGGTGAGAGATCAGGCAGTCTGCTCTGGACCCCATGGTATAATGAAATGCTCCCATGCCCTCCTTAAGGAAGCGATCAATATGTGCTGCATATACATACTGCGGTATTGTATAGAAGAAATAATATCAGTGGAGCTGGGAAGTTAGACAGAGAGAAGGAAGGCGGGCATTTCAGGTAGGAGGAGCATAAACTGAAACAGAGTTAAGAATTGGGAATGAGCATGATATGGGGGAACATAGCGAGCTGTTCTGACTGGAAGGCTGTGATCAGAAAGCAATGGAAGTTTCCATACATTTGATAGACCCGGTTGCTGCAAGGCCCCAGTGGCCAAACTAAGGC
Source organism: Myotis lucifugus (assembly GCF_000147115.1). Taxonomy (NCBI): domain Eukaryota; kingdom Metazoa; phylum Chordata; class Mammalia; order Chiroptera; family Vespertilionidae; genus Myotis; species Myotis lucifugus. The sequence continues at coordinate 6,835,481 of NW_005871070.1, read as the reverse complement.
AATTAGAATTTGTTCAGTGGGTGGGCATCCAGGGCAACTTCTTTGAAAGGCACTGAGAGTAGTAATATAACCCACAAATAACTAATGCTTCTTGGACTCTTACTTTGTGCTTGAATCTGTGCTAAGAGCTTTATATGTCATATGCTACTTAAGTCCTGGGAAGTAGGCATTTTTCAGACAAAGAAGCTAAGGCAGAACATAGTTAGGAAACCTGCTGATGGCCTCACAGCTAGTAAGTGCAGAGCCAGGATTTGAAGCCAGAGCCAGCATACTTCAAGCAGCGTAGGCCATGGCCTGCCATAGCCTGTCTGATCGGCTTAACTGCCAATCACAGGAAAGCTGGTCAAAGCAGCTGTGGTGGTGACCCGTCCAGAGACGGCAGCCAATCTGAGGGACTGCTGTCATGTGGATGGGGGGATGGAGGGAGGGGGGGGCGGGCTGTTGGAGAAGGGTTCCAGGAAACTGGTTCTGGGCCACACTCAGTCATTAAAGCCCGGAGTGGCCCATAGCTAGTTATGCTACATCTGGGCCTCAGTTCTTCTTTTGTAAACAGAGATGTTTTTTGAGCAGATAATGGCCACAATACCAACTTCCAATGACAGCATCCTTTTATTTCATAATTCTACAAAGATGAAGCTGTCTTCAACCTGTAGGACTGGCATATCTTTAATCAAAGGAAACACTTATTTTATTATTATTATTTTTTAATTCTCACCAGAGGATGTTTTTCCATTGATTTTAGAGTGAGTGGAGAGAGGGAAAGACAGAGAGAAATATCAATGGGAAAGAAACACATTGATTGGTTGCCTCCTGCATGCCCCCAACCACAGCTCAGGCTGGGGAGGAGCCTGCAAGCGAGGTATGTGACCTTGACCGGAATTGAACCTGGAACCCTTCTGTCCACAGACTGATGCTCTAGCTAGCCATTGAGCCAAACTGGCTAGGGCGAAGGAAACATTTAGATTGGTAACTGGCTTGAAATGGAGGTAAGGTAAATTTTAACAATAAATATTCATTGATATTGAGTATGTGATGAAACGTTTAAGGGAAGTGTTTTGTCACAAGGTGGAAATACTGTCCTCAAGTTGGGATGTGAGGTGAAGGCTGAAAGGAGATTAAGCTCCTTTCTCAGCCTAACCTCCTTTCATGACTTCCAATGAGGGCAGCTGCCAATTCCCAGGTCAGCTGACCTTTAATATCATACTCTAGCTTTGAGCTCCTTCATATTATCTATTCTACTTGAAAAATATAACATAATAAAAGAGTGTATTATTTAACATCTTCCTTGTGCCAGGCATCTACTAGGCACTTTAACTGCAGTTATTTTCTCATAAGATTCTACAAGGTGGGTTTTACTATCTTAGATTGGCCACCTCTCTTCCTCTCTAGAGCTCTCACTCTGGTACTAGCCACCACCACCTCCTGCCTGAATTACCGACAGAGCCTCCTAGCTGGCCTCTCTGCTTCATCCAGCTCCCAACACAGTCTCTTCCCAGCACAGCAGCCCTAATGATCCTTTTAAAACATAAATCCGATCGTGTCTCCTTGCACCAGCTCCCGTCACATTCAGAGGTCCTACATGGACTGGCTTCCTGATTTCCTCTCTGGCCTTATTTCCAACTGCTCTTCCCTGTACTCACTTCACTCCATTCCCACTGGCCTCTTTGGTGTTCCTAGAACAAGCAGAGCCTGCCCTGGCCCTTAGGATTCTTGTCAGTTCCCTCTGCCTGCACCCTCTCCAGCAGGTACCCTCATTTCCAACTCCTTCACCTGCTCTGGGTCTTTGCTCATAATAATTTCTCAGGGAAGCCTACCTTGACCACCTTTAAATGATGTAATCTGACTTTTAATTTTTTTCGATAGCTCTCATCATATTCTGTTATTTTATATAATTATCTTATCTAGTATGTTTATTATTTTTGTTTGTCTCCCTGCTAGAATAAGAGCTCTGTGTGGGCAGGAATATTTATCTGTTCCATTTGCTAATAAATCACATGTACCTAGAACAGTGCCTGATACATAGTAGATGCTCAATAAAAACTGTTGAATGAATTACTGAATCCCCATTTTAGAGCAGAGGAAACTAAAGTCAGGTATTTGAAATCACTTATCCTAAACTGCATAGCTACTAAGTCATAGAGCCAGGCTTCAGGCCCCACCTGCTTTGCTCTTGCCATCAGGTAAAGTCTTGAGAATAGATGAATTTCCTGAGAAAATGAGAATAGATGAAGAAGAGAAGAGGGGTGACAACTGAATTTTAAGTTGAGGCAGGAATAAAGAAAAGGCCCGGTTGTGAGGATTATGAAGGGACTGAAAGATTCTTGGGTGCTTTGTAAATAAAAGGAGAAGAGATGTTTAGTAAGATGGATATTAGCTTCATTATTTGAAAAAGGGAGATCAAGATGAATAAGAGCAATGAAGAAACCAACCTTTAGATTTGTTTTAAAGAGTCAACGAGGACTTCAGAGAAAAAGGACTTAATGAAAGAGTGGAGGTAGAAACTGGACTATAGATTATTAAGAAGTGAGAGAAAATCATTCCTAATAGCTCAAGAAATTGGATTGTGAAAACAATATGAGACAAAGGACTACAGTTGAAAGTAAACAAAAGTTTTGTTTCTTTTTAACTAAAGCTTATTGGAAGGCAGAAATAACAGACTCAGGAGCCAGAGATCGTTTTTTTTTTTTTTTTTTTTTTTTTTTTTTTTTTTTTTTTTAATATTTTTTTATTTTTCGCTTAAAGTATTACAAAGGGTATTACATAAGTGTCCTTTTTTTTCCCCCCCGCCCTTGACACACCCCTACCCTCCCTAACCCCCCAGTGTCTTATGTCCATTAGTTATGCTTATATGCATGCATACAAGTCCTTCGGTTGATCTCTTACTCCCTCCCTCCTGCCCCCCAACTCTCTCTGGCCTTCCCACTGCAGTTTGGCAATCAGTTTGAGGCAGTCTGCCCTCTGTATCTATTATTGTTCAAAAGTTTGTAATGGTCTTTATTATCCATGAATGAGTGAGATCATGTGGTATTTTTCCTTCATTGATTGGCTTGTTTCACTTAGCATAATGCTCTCCAGTTCCATCCATGATGTTGCAAATGGTAGGAGTTCCTTCTTTTTAACAGCAGCATAGTATTCCATCGTGTAGATGTACCACAGTTTTCTAATCCATTCATCTACTGATGGGCACTTAGGCTGTTTCCAGATCTTAGCTATGGTGAATTGTGCTGCTACGAACATCTGGTTACATATATCCTTTCTGATAGGTGTTTCTGGTTTCTTGGGATATATTCCTAGTAGTGGGATCACAGGGTCAAATGGGAGTTCCATTTCCAATTTTTTGAGGAACCTCCATACTGCCTTCCATAGTGGCTGCACCAGTCTGCATTCCCACCAGCAGTGCACTAGTGTTCCTTTTTCTCCACATCCTCTCCAGCACTTGTCGTTTGTTGATTTGTTGATGATGGCCATTCTGACAGGTGTGAGATGGTACCTCATTGTTGTTTTGATTTGCATCTCTCGGATGATTAGTGACTTTGAGCATGTTTTCATATGCCTCTTGGCTTTCTGAATGACCTCTTTTGAAAGGTGTCTATTTAGATCCTTTGCCCATTTTTTGATTGGATTGTTTATCTTCTTTTTGTTAAGTTGTATGAGTTCCCTATAAATTTTGGAGATTAAGCCCTTATCAGATATGACGTTGGCAAATATGTTTTCCCAAGAGGTGGGTTTTCTTGTTTTGTTGATGGTTTCTTTTGCTGTGCAGAAGCTTTTTATTTTGATGTAGTCCCATTTGTTCAGTTTCTCTTTAGTTTCAACTGCCCTAGGAGCTGTATCAGTGAAGAAATTGTTTTGGCATAAGTCTGAGATTTTGTTGCCTTTGTATTCTTCTAGAATTTTTATGGTTTCCTGTCGTACATTTAAGTCCTTTATCCATTTTGAGTTTATTCTTGTGTATGGTGTAAGTTGGTGGTCTAGTTTCATTTTCTTGCATATATCTGTCCAATTTTCCCAACACCATTTATTGAAGAGACTATCTTGGCTCCATTGTATGTTCATGCCTCCTTTGTCAAAAATTAATTGAGCATATTGGTTCGGGCTAATTTCTGGACTCTCTATTCTATTCCACTGATCTATATGTCTGTTCTTGTGCCAGTACCAGGCAGTTTTGAGAACAGTGGCTTTGTAATACAGCTTGATATCTGGCATTGAGATCCCACCTACTTTGTTCTTTCTCAGGATCGTTGCAGCTATTCGGGGTCTTTTTTTATTCCAGATGAATTTTTGGAGAGTTCGTTCTAGATCTTTGAAGAAGGCCATTGGTATTTTAATGGGAAGTGCGTTGAATGTATAGATTGCTTTGGGTAGTATGGACATTTTAATGATGTTGATTCTACCAATCCAAGAACATGGTATGTTCTTCCATCTGTTTATGTCTTCCTCTATCTCTTTTTTCAGCGTCCTGTAGTTTTCTGAGTAGAGGTCTTTAACCTCTTTAGTTAAGTTTATTCCTAGGTATCTTAATTTTTTTGGTGCGATGGTAAATGGGATTGTTTTTCTAATCTCTCTTTCTGAAAGTTCACTATTGGTGTATAGAAATGCCTCAGATTTCTTGGGGTTAATTTTGTATCCTGCTACATTGCCAAATTCCTGTATTAAGTCTAGTAGCTTTTTGATGGACTCTCTAGGGTTTTGTATGTATAATATCATGTCATCTGCAAATAAGGACAGTTTTAGTTCCTCTTTTCCAATTTGGATGCCTTTTATTTCTTCTTCTTGCCTAATTGCAATGGCTAATATTTCCAGTACTATGTTGAACAGGAGTGGTGAGAGTGGGCATCCCTGTCTTGTTCCTGTTCTTAGGGGAAATGGTGTTAGTTTTTGTCCATTGAGTATGATGTTGGCTGTGGGCCTGTCATATATGGCTTTTATTATGTTGAGGTATGATCCTTCTATTCCCACCTTGCTGAGAGTTTTTATCAAAAATGGGTGTTGGATTTTGTCGAATGCTTTTTCTGCATCAATTGATATGACCATGTGGTTTTTTTCTTTCAATTTGTTTATGTGATGTATCACATTTATTGATTTACGGATGTTGTACCATCCCTGCATCTCTGGGATAAATCCTACTTGGTCATGGTGTATGATCCTTCTGATGTACTGCTGGATCCGATTTGCTAAGATTTTGTTGAGGATTTTGGCATCTATGTTCATGAGGGATATTGGCCTGTAATTCTCTTTCATTGTGATGTCTTTACCTGGTTTTGGTATTAGGGTGATGCTGGCTTCATAGAATGAGCTTGGAAGTGTTCCTTCCTCTTGAATTTTTTGTAGTAGTCTGAGGAGGGTAGGTTTTAGTTCTTCCTTGAATGTTTGGTAGAACTCCCCTGTGAAGCCGTCTGGCCCTGGACTTTTGTTTGCTGGAAGCTTTCTGATGACTGCTTCAATTTCTTCCATAGTTATTGGCCTATTGAGGTTTTTAGATCTTCCTGATTGAGTTTTGGAATGTTGTATTTTTCTAGGAATTTGTCCATTTCCTCCAGGTTGTCTAGTTTGTTGGAGTAGAGTTGTCCGTAGTATTGTTTAACAATCATTTGAATTTCTGTGGGGTCTGTTGTTATTTCGCCTCTATCATTTCTGATTTGGTTTATTTGGGACCTTTCTCTTTGCTTCTTGGTGAGCCTGGCGAGTGGTTTGTCAATCTTGTTTATCCTTTCAAAGAACCAGCTCTTGGTTTCATTGATTTTCTGTATTGTTTTTTTGGTCTCTATGTCATTGATTTCTGCTCTAATCTTTATTATCTCCTTCCTTCTGCTCACTCTGGGGTTTTCTTGTTGCTCTCTTTCTAATTCTTTGAGTTGTAGAGTTAGATGATTAACTACCATTTTTTCTTGTTTTTTGAGATAGGCCTGTAGAGCTATAAACTTCCCTCTCAGGACTGCTTTCATTGTGTCCCAGAGGTTTTGGATTGTTGTGTTTTCATTGTCATTAGTGTCCAGGATGTTTTTAATTTCTTCTTTGATGTCATCGGTAACCCAATCAATATTTAATAACATGCTATTCAGCTTCCAAGTGTTTGAGTATTTTGGGTTGTTTTTATTGTAGTTTATTTCTAACATTATGCCATCATGGTCTGAGAAGATGCTTTTTATGATCTCAATCTTCTTGAATTTGTGGAGACTTTGCTTGTGACCCAATATGTGGTCTATTTTTGAATATGTCCCATGAGCACCTGAGAGGAATGTATATTCCGCAGCTGTGGGGTGTAGTGTTCTGAAGATGTCAATTAAGTCCATCTGATCTAGTGAGTCATTTAGGATTGCTGTTTCTTTGCTGATTGTTTGTCTAACGGATTTATCCAGTGATGTCAGTGGTGTATTAAAGTCCCCTACTATGATTGTGTTATTGTCGATATCTCCCCTGATATCTTCCAGAAGTTTTCTTATGTATGTGGGTGCTCCTGCATTGGGTGCATATATGTTTACCAGGGTTATATCTTCTTGTTGTGTTGATCCCTTTAGTATTATGAAGTGGCCTTCCTTATCTCTGGTTATGGCCTTCACTTTGAGATGTATTTTGTCAGATATAAGTATTGCTACCCCAGCTTTCTTTTCCTTTCCATTTGCGTGAAAGATATTTTTCCATCCCTTCACTTTCAGTCTGTGTGAGTCCTTTCCAATGAGGTGGGTCTCTTGTAGACAGCAGATGTATGGGTCATGTTTTTTTATCCATTCAGCCACTCGGTGTCTTTTATTTGGAGCATTTAGTCCATTTACATTTAAAGTTATTATTGAAAGGTACTTGTTTGTAGCCATTTCTTTTTTGTGTGTGTGTGTAAGCCAGAGATCTTGAGGTGGCTAGAAAGACTGTATAAATGGGCCATACCCTGAGATAAGAGGGAGGGCACATGGAGCTCCCTGAGAAGAATTCTGGCTTGATACTAAAAGTTATGAAACACGGAAGAATACGTCCTGCTTCTGATTCCACCTTTACCAAATGAAGAGTAATGTTTCCTCCTCCTATCATGTCCCATGGTCCCTCTCTCTTCTCTCTGAGCCACACAGAGCGCAAGGCAGAGGCCCGAAGTTCACTGATAGGTGAGGGACTCCCGTGGCTGTGATAGGATCTCTGGGCTAGCATCCGAGTGGCAAGTGTCTTAGATGCCTTTGTGGTTCCTTCACTCTCTACTCCTCAGATGTGTGTCTTTATTTTAGTAGGCTTGATTTATGATTGTGAAAATTTTATTTTTAATGTGTATTTTTATTTAGAAAAATTAATTTCTTTTTATAGATAATATACTCACATGATTTAAGAACATATGTTTAAAGATATCCAATAAAAATTCTCTCTCATCATTATCCCCCATCTTGAGTTCCCACTTCACAATGGTGATCACTGTTGCTTTTAGTTCTTATGTTCTTTAAGAAGTGCTTTATACATACAAGCAAATGCAAACATATTTATGAAGCAATATTTTAAAACCTGGTAAATAAGTTGCAACCCTGTCTTTCTACTCAAATACAAGTGCCTCAGTTAACTCTGTGAGTTCTTAAATGATGGTTCCTTTCCCAGTCTCTCAGTGGGGATTGAGAATTTGGTGAATATGGCTGGTTTCCTCAGAATCTCCCATGTGGATAAGGTAATGGAGCCTCTCAGGTCTGAGTGCTCACCTTCTGTAGGAGCTTCTCAAGGCCTAAAATTAAAAGTGAAAACCCAAACAAGCCATTGAACTAGACTCAGTTGTTCTGATACATTCAGAGGATACATACAACCCACTGACTCCATTTCTAGGTGTTTATCTGAAAAACCCAAAACACTGATTTGACAAGATATATGCACTCCTATGTTCATTACAGCATTATTTTCAATAACCAAAATGTGGAAGCAACCTAAGTGTCCATTGATAGGTGAATGAATAAAAAAGATGTAGTACATATATACAATGGAGTATTACTCAGCTGTAAAAAGAAGGAACTATTGTCATTTGCAACAACACGGATGGACCTAATCGGTATGATGCAAAGTGAAATTAAGTCAGACAGAAAAACAAATATCATATGATTTCACTTATATGTGGAAACTAAAGAAAAAAGCAAACAAACAAACAAAACAGAAATGGACTCATAGCTACAGAGACTATTTTGATGGTTGTCCGATGGGAGGGGGTTTGGGAGCTGGATGAAAAGGTGAAGGGATTAAGAAGTACAAATTGCCAGGGATGTCACAGCATAGGGAATCCTATATAATAAAAGACTACTAGGCTAAGTGTCTAGTCATCTTTTCAACCAATTAAAATGTAGTATGCTAATGATATGCTAAGACCGCTCAACCACTTGCTATGACATGCACTGACCACCAGGAAGAGAGCAGATAGTCGACCGGTTGACTAGTCACTATGATGTGCACTGACCTCCAGGAGGAAGATGCTCTATGACTGCCGCCTCTATGATACCCGTCCTCTATGACACCCAGCCTTTATGACACCAGTGCATTATGACACTACTGCTCTATGACACCCTCCTCTATGATGCTCTGCTCTATGACACCCATCTCTGACACCCTCCTCTATGACACTCCTCCACTATGACGCCCTCCTCTAGAACAACCCTGCTCTATGACACCTTCCCTGACGCCATTCCTCTACGACACCATCCTCTATGACACCCTCCTCAATGACACCCTCCTCTATGACACCCTTCTTCTATGACACCTCATGTATGACACCCTTCCTCTATGACACCCTCCAGTCCCACACTCCCCTTCTATGACACCCTTCCCTATAACAAC
>NW_005871070.1:6761329-6823337 GCF_000147115.1 Myotis lucifugus | reverse complement strand
TATAACCATCCTGCGTTATGATAGCCTTCCTCTATGACACCCTCCTCTATGACACCCTTCCTGTATAACAACCTTGCTCCATGACACCCTCCTCTGTGACACCCTACTCTATGACACCCTCCATTATTACACCCTCCTCTATGACACCCTTCGTTTATGACACCCTTCCTCTATGACACCCTTCCTCTATGACACCCTCCTCTATGACACTCTTCCTTCATTACACCATTCTTCTATAACAACTCTGCTCTATGACACCCTTCTCTATGACACCCTCCTGTATGACACCCTCCTCTATGACACTCCCCCTCCATGACACCCTTCCTCTATAACAACCTTGCTCTATGACATCCTCCTCTATGACACCCTCCTCTATGACACCCTTCTCTATGACACTCTCCTCTATGACACTCCTCCTGTATGACACCACAACTCTATAACCATCCTGCTCTATGACACCCACCTCTATGACACCCTCCTCTATGAAACCCTTCCTATATAACAACCTTGCTCCATGACATCCTCATCTATGACACCCCTCCTCTATCACTCCCTCCTCTATGACACTGTCCTCTATGACACTCTTCTATGACACCCTCCTCTATCACAACCCTTCTCTATGACATCCTCCTCTATGACACCCTCCTCTATGACACTTTTCCTCTATGACACCCTCCTCTATGATGCCCTCCTCTGAAACCCTCCTCTATGACAGCCTTCCTCTATAACAAATATTCTCTATGACAACCGTCCTCTATGACACCCTCCTCTATGATACACCTCCTCTATAACACCCTCCTCTATGACACCCTCTTGACACCCATGCTCTATGACACTACTCCTCTATGACACTCCTTCTCTTTGTACCACTCCTCTATCATACCCCACCTCAAAATATCTTCTTTTCTTATATTATTTGGTGCATTATGCTTGATCACTTTCTCATAGAACAATAATTTTTAATATCAAAGATCTAGGAAATATTGTTCCCATGAGCTTGTGGGAATTTCCTGAAAAAGTCAGGCTACCACACCATGTTGGGGCGGCCATTGCAAAGGACCTGGTGGGTGCTCTGAATGCATATCACTGTAAATATGAAATCACAGCAGACTTGACTGTTATGTTGGAAAATAAAATTATAAACCAAAGAGAAGCAGAGGGAAGAAATTAATGAAAATAGAATGGATATATTGAGTTAGAAAATAGTAGAATAAAAAGAACTAAATGCTTTTGTGGGAAAAGAATTGCTAACTAACTTAATCTAGAAAAAGGGAGGAAATTGTAAAAATACAAGTAAGAAATATTATAAGTAAATAACTACCAAATATAGCAAACTAAAAGAACCATAAAATACTACTTTGCTAAACTCAAACAAATGCATTTGAAAACGTAGATGAATGGACAATTTTTGAGGAAAGTATACCTAAATTATATATAATTTAAAATAAATATACCAAGACCCCAGCAAAAGAGAAATGTAAACAGACCAAGTTCTACAGGAGAAAAATGAGGAAAGTTGACAAAGAGCCTCATCTCCTAAAAAGTACCAGGTCCCACTGGTTTTCCATATAGGATTTCCACAAATTTCAAAGAACAGAAAATCCCAATGTAATGTAAGCTATGCCAGAATGTCAAAATAGAATGAAATCTTCCAAACTTTCTGATGTGTGCAATAACAAATACAACCAAGACTTCAAAACTAAAGTCACAGACCATCACTTATGAACATTGAAGTAAAAATCCTAAATTAAATACTAATAGACTGTTGAGAGTTTAGCTAAACTACTCCATGGTATATTTGTCTTGGCATCCCTTTGTTTGGCTTAGTGGCCTTCAGCGATTTAAAATGGACACTAGCTTCTTCATGGAAGCTCATGCCCTAGATAGCAAGATAGCCTCAAGGTCACATGCAAAGGGAATTTTCTGATATAAGGCCCCCAACAGCCCTTGTGATTAGCAGTCTCTTCTGCCTCCCAGCACCTGAGTGCCTTATGCTTTAGGTAAAACCCCATTGGTAAAACCCTACTCTTTGGTTTGAATTGATCAATCAGGCCACAGCTTGGGAACCAGAAAGCACTCCACCCATGGGCCCTAAAGAAGGCATATGCCCAGGTTCTGCCTCTCACGGTCTGTACTCTGCCTTCAACTCCGCATGTGGCCCCTCGAGGTATGTTGTGTCCTTCTTCCAGGACCTCTGAGTAACAAACATCTCTATTTCACTTCCTCTTGTGGTCTCTTGTTGAACTGTGGCTCATCATCTAGCATCTGTGCTCCACTTAACAAAAGTTAATTTCATGAATTCATAACATGCACAGAACCCAAGACATCAAAAAACAATGCATCCCAATCAAGTGGAGTTTATGCTAGGAATAGAGACATTTCAACATGAGGAGACACATGAATATAATTTACCATATTAATAAATTTAAGAAGAGAAATCATAATGCAACATCCATTCTTGATAAAAAAATTCAGTGATAGCTCTCGCTGGTTTGGCTCAGTGGATAGAGCATCGACCTGTGGATTGAAGGGTCCGGGGTTTGATTCCAGTCAAGGGCACATGCCAGGGTTGCAGGTTCAATCCCCAGTAGGGGGTGTGCAGGAGGCAGCTGATCAATGATTCTCTTTCATCATTGATATTTCTATCTCTCTATCCTTCTCCCTTCCTCTCTGAAATCAATAAGAATATATTTTTAAAAATTCAGTGATATAAGAATACTTCCTTCACATATAACAGTTGACCTACCCTTTCCAAGAGTTTGCATCATGCTGAAGAGAGAAATAAACACAAGTAGCATCTTCAGTTGTCAACAACAAGACAAAGATACAAAGATTTAACTCTTATTTAACTTTGCACTAGAAGTAGTAGCCTATATAATTAGATTAGAAAAAGAAACTAGGACTAAAAATACTTGTAGATGATATGATACATACTCAAAAGGAAAAATAATTAAAAACTACTGAAATAATGAATTTAGAAGATAAAGTAGAAAAATTATACAGACTTCAGTAACTCAAATTTACAAACAATAGCCAGATTGAAGATATAATGGAAAAACATATTTCATTTACAGTAGCAATAAAAATAATAAAATAAACACTAATCGATTTAAGAAATGTGAAAGTCACTTATAAAACTCTTTAAAATGTTTCCAAAGTCCCCTAAAGAAAACCTGAGCAAATGAAAAGGCATACTGTGTTCTTGAATTGTATATATTTAACATGATCTTAATATAAATATTAACAGTTTTTCCCTCTTAGAATGAGACAGATATCTACATCCAAGATTCTGTGCTGGGCTTTAGGAAGACTGCAAACATAAGTCAAACAAAACTTGCCCTAGACCATGTTGCTTGGGACCTCATGATCTGGTTGATAATTTGTGTTTACAGCTATTAAAATACTCCAAAAAAATCTATGTATACTAAGACTCGAAATAGGCAACTGTATTTAGCAACAAAGACGTTACTACTGATTTTTGAGAAAGCAGTTTCCATAGAGTAGGGAGGCTAAAAACTAGTCTGCATGTCTTAACAAAAGCCACTCATTTCAGTGCCAAAAGAAAGCAACAGAATTTCTCGTCTAATTACAGGAAGCTGAACTGATAAAAAAAATTCATCTCCTGCTCCAAACACATAGATAAACTGGATAAAATACATGTACACACACACACACACACACACACACACACACACACACACACACACACTCCCACATAGCCAAATTCAGAACAAGAAAAGGAAATCCTGAGGCATCATAAAGAGGAAATGTAAAGTCAGAATGCTGTGTTGGCATAACGCTGAATTTCTTAAAGAGGTACCAGTCCCTAATAAATCCTGCTGGGGTGAGATCTGAATGCAATTTTAATACAGTCTACAATTGAGACTATAGCCAGCGCGTCCCCAGCTGAAAGGGAGCTGGACCTGAGGGGTTTTCTCAGCATAAAGCTGGAAGCTTTACGAACTGGTGAGGAGCTACTCAATTGGTGGTGTCTTAAAAAACTGAGATGTTAACATAAAATGTGGTCAAACACTGGGGAAATCTGTAGGATCCCGAAAAGGCAAATTCACAATTTTCCCCTAAGTACTCTTGAACCCAGGGCAAGTGGGTCTCTCCAGTGAAAGAACTGCTAAACTAACTCGCACTCCAAAATTGCAAAGCGTGGGAGAAATGCCTCACCTTTAGCCAGTGTCAGCACTCACACCAAAGGAGTTCACACCCAAAACATCAGATAAGAGGCCAATCTGAAACAGACTTTCAAAAACGATTCCTAAAATGTTTACAAAGATACAGGAAAGAGTGGGGAGGGGGGAAATAAAAACAAAACCAGAAAAGAAACTGGGCATCAGGGAGACAGACGGCTGGTTCCAATCAATGAAGGTTTCTGTAAGATGTGAGTCACACCTGCATGCCCTAGGCCAAAATGGAAAAACAATAAATAGTTGGGAAAAATGAACACTTATTAGGAGCTAATTATGTACCAGGGACTATCCTAAAATGTAACTTTCACATACAATTCCCACAACAATTGCCCTGTGGAGTAAGCTCCTTATTGCCCATTTTTTAACTGGACCTCAGAGGATTTAACTTTTCCAAGTCACACAACTGGAATTGGAACCCCAAATTAAGAAAGAGGGGGACACTAACTATAGCTTCTAAAGAAAATATGTAAAATTGAGGGGCTAATATCGCCCAAGAAGGGAGAATTAAAGAAAGTTGATTTTAAAAGAAGATAGATACCACCTGAGCTCCCCCTCTGAGAAAAAGAAATATTTTGAGATGAAGCAGGAAAGGAAAAAATGATCTGACTTCAATTTATTTAGCATGTGCTTTCTAAAAAAGGATATTTGCCACAAGTAATTACTGTGAAAGGGGAGCTTTCCTGGTTTCAAAGGTTTTTAATCACGAAGTGGTATTGGACAATGTGATTATTTCCACAGGCTGGAAAACAAACTTGTCACCAAACTATACTAGTAACTGGATTCGACCACAAAGAAAATGGTATGCATTGCTGATACACGTGGTCACTAATTTTATTGGAATAACACCAACATATATATTAATAATGATGTGACATTCTATGAGAGGCACTGAAACATAACATAGGAAACACAATTTTATGCTCACTTTTGTTCTCAGAGGTGGGTGACCTTGGACCCGGGCTGTGGTCTCCCCTTCACAGAAGGTGGGGGAAGAAGTCTTGGATCTTGGTGCACTTCTGAGTCCAAATTCCACTTTACTCAAGCCTCCTGCTGGTCACCCCAAATGTTCTGGAGGCAATGATGAGTTCAATTTTCTCTTAATCTCAAAACATTTTAAAGATAAATTGGCAATAAGTTCCTCTTCTACTAGTAAACCACAATAATTTTGAGCCAAAAATAGTCAATGATGGTGAACAGTAATTCTACCTAGGGTGGAAAATGAATCACAGAAAAATTCCTTAGAGCAGCAGTTCTCAACCTGTGGGTTGCAACCCCTTTGGCGGTTGAACAACCCTTTCACAGGGGTTGCCTAAGACCATCCTGCATATCAGATATTTACATTATGATTCATAAGAGTAGCAACATTACAGTTATGAAGTAGCAATGAAAATAATTTTATGGTTGGGTCACAACATGAGAAACTATATTTAAAGGGCCAGAAGGTTGAGAACCACTGCCTTAGAGGGTTTCTAGTTTAACTTCGTCAGCTTAGGGATAAGGATCTGAGGTGCAGGGATGGACAGTAATATGGACACTGACACCCTCCTCTATGACACCCTCCTCTATGACACTCCTCTATGACACCCATCCTCTATAACAACCCTGCTCTATGACATCCTCCTGTATGTAAAACCTTGGCCTAGAACCCATGTAACTGGTCGAATCCAGTTACTAGTATAGTTCGGTGACAAGTTTGTTTTCCAGCCTGTAGATATAATTACATTGTCAAATACCACTTCATGATTAAAAATCTTTGAAATTACCTTTCACGGTAATTACTTGTGGCAAATATCCTTTTTTAGAAAGCACAAACCTTGGCCTAGAACCCATGTATTCCAGTTCCTCAGCTTGGCAAGGCTCCATACCATGCTGATGAGAATCAGGCCAGCTTAATAATGGCAGAAACACACACACACACACACACACACACACACACACACACACACACAGGTTGAGCGAATGGTGCTGAGAAAAATACATTTGCATTAATGAGGACAGCAGAAGTGCAGTGGTGGTTACCCGTCAAACACCCCTCCTTAGCCCTTCCCTCTTTCTTCCAGATCTGGAAACACTAGCTTCTAGAGCAGCTGGGGAAAGAGTGAAGAAACAGTATATCTGAGACAAAATTTCATTTAAACATTTGTGACAAGCTAGTCAGCATAGTCAGAAGAAAGCAGAGGACCCTGGCCAGAGGTCTGTTTCCCAGAAGATGGGAAATCTTAAATGAATTCAACTACAATAAATATTTTACCAGTCAGGGCCAAACCTTGTCAGAAACCCATGACCGCCTTTAAAATGGAATGCTTAGCTGTCTTGGAAGAGAATCTTGGACTCCAGGTCTTACTCCATCACAGGTCTCCCTCTATCATGAATTCCCTATAGCATCATGGGTAAGTCACTTCACATCTCCAAGCCTCAGTTTCCTCACCTATAAAATTGGGGCCAAAAAACTCTCAGTTCAACCAACCTCTGAGTTGGGAATATAAAAGCCTAATATGCTAAGTATCCGGTTGTCTGGTTGTCTGTTCAACCAATCAAAGTGTAATATGCTAATGATATGCTAAGGCAGCTCAACTGCTCGCTATGACATGCACTTACCACCAGGGGGCAGACAGTAGACCACTCACTATGAAGTGCACTGACCACCAGGGGGCAGATGCTCCAAACGGTAGGTTAGCTTGCTGCTGGAGTCTGGCCAATCGGGACTGAGTAAGACGGGCCGGACACACCTTAGAGCCTTCCCTCGATCCCTGCCTGGCTGGCCAACCTCCCACATCCCTCCCCAACCCTGATCATGTACCAGTGGGGTCCCTCAGCCTGGCCTGTGCCCTCTCACAATCCAGGCTGAGGGACACTCCCACCCCCTGAGTGAACAAATTTCATGCACCGGGCCTCTAGTATAGTCAATAATATTGTAATAACTATGTAGTATGGTGTCAGATGGGCGCTAGATGTATCAGGGTGATCACTTCATAAGTTATATAAATGTCTAATCATTATGTTGTATCCTGAAACTAACATAATATTGTATGTCAACTGTAATGGAAAAATAAAATAAATCATAAAAAATAAAATAAAAGCAATGAAAAGAAAGGGAAAGACATTTGGATCAGATGGAATTAAACAGAATGATGAAAAATTCAGTTAGGGTGATATCTGGATACATGTGATATATGTAATGGGTTGGCAAACTATAGATTAGGGCCAAATCTGGCCCAGATGTCTAATTTCTTAAATAGTGTTTTATTGGAACACAGCTGTGCTCATCACCTATGGCTGCTTTTGTGCTGCAATGACGAAGCTGAGTGGCTGAGACAGAGACCAATGACTTGCAAAGCCCAATATATTTAGTGTCTGGTCCTTTATAGAATAAATTTGCTGATCTCGCTCTAGGGTGAGGAGGAAGGAAGGGAAATAATTTCTGCTCAGCATATACTATGTACCAAGTTCTGAAGTAGGTTCTTGCATCCAATTTATATGACAACCCTATGGAAGAGCTACTACTGGTCCTGTTTTACAGAAGTTGAATCTAAGGCTCCAATGCTATTGACTTGCCCAGGGTCACTCTGGGCTAAACATGAGAGCTGGAATTCCACCTGGGATGTCAGAGCTGACTTGGTTGTCTCCTAGAGATATAGCCAAATGCCAGGGAATTTAGATAATAATCCCATATGTAGACAAAGTCTATTTAGAAAACCCAGAAACCACTGCTAGATTAGTAGATGAACAGTCAACTTCTTCCTCATGACCTGACACAGACATGAGCTGCCTGGAAAGTAGCCACTTGTCTGAGGTGGGTAATTATTGATGACAAGTTGACAGCTGTATGATTCCTAAAGGGGGCCGGCAGAGTGCAGTGCAGTACGGTGCCACCTCAGTGAAGCATTTCAAGAGATCTGTCCTTTGAGATATAGTGCAAGGTTTATTTCTCATATCATGGGCTTCCTGCTGACACTAAGTTCTGAAAATTCATCCTGCAAGACATGACTCCCTCAGGCTGGACTCATTGGTACCCAGTTGATGGATGCATGACACAGCTGATCCCTTTTCTCCCCAGTGATATAAATCTCTTTAAATGCCAGATTATGGCACTTCAATTTATAGTTCAATGACTCAGCTGTTGTTAGAATTTTATCTCAGAGACATCTATAACCCAATTTTAAAAACTTCTTTGGAGCTAGCTAAGGATGTCCTGTCACATGAGTTATTTCAGATTCAGTGCAGCAAATGCTTAGCTAATTGCTTGTTCTTTGTAAGTAGGCTATATACAATTCCATTCAAATCTGTGGTGACAGCCCAAAGGCAGCCACCATCGCTGCTACCTCGCGGCGGAGCTGGGAAGTGGTTGTAACACTAGGGCAACATGCAGACAGCGGAGGTGTGTGTGTGGTCTGGGATTAAGTTAGCACTGATTTCTGTACTTCTTTTCCAGGCAGGACCCATTCTGTCTTTGGCCCTCATGTTGACACTTCGATAATACCACACTGATGGTGGCAGTCATTAAAGAAATACCATGTTGTCCTGAGTTCTCTTTTCTTTTCATTTTTTCATTGTGGTAACAAACAAACAAACATGTAACATGAAATGTGCCATTTTAACCATTTTAAAGCATACAGTTTAGTAATGTTAACTATATTCACATCACTGTGAAACTGTTCTCTAGAACATTTTCATCTTGCAAATCTGAAACTCTATACCCATTAAACACAACTGCTCTCCCCTCCTCTGCCCCACCCCTGGAAACCATTCCACTTTCTGTTTGACTGCTTCACATGCCTCAAATAGGTGGAATCATGTAGTATTTGTCTTTTTGTGACTGGCTTATTTTACTTAGCATAATGTCTTCATGGCTTATCCATGTTTTAGCATATGACAAGATTGCCTTTCTCTTTAAGGCTGAATAATATTCCACTGTATGTATATACCACATTTTGTTTATCCATTCATCTGTGGATGAATATTTTGGCTTGCTTCCCTCTTGGCTATTGTAAATACTGCTACTCTGAACATGAATGTGAAAATATCTCTTCAAGACCCTGTTTTAAATTATTTTGGTTATATACTCAGAAATGGGATTGCTGGATCCTATGGTAGTTTTCTTTTTAATTGTTTGAGGAATCTCCATACTGTTTTCCATAGTGGTTCTTCCATTTTACAATCCCATCAAGAGTGTATAAACATTCCAATTTCTCCACATCCTTACCAACATTTGTTATTTTCTGTTTGGGTTTCTTTCTTTCTTTTTGATAGTAGCCATCCTAATGAGTGATAGATATCTCATTGTGGTTTTCATTTGAATTTCACTGATAATCGTGATTAGTGATGTGGAGCATCTTTTAATATGCTTATTAGCCATTTGATGTCATCTTTGGATAAATGACTATTCAAGTTATTTTAAAATTGGGTCATTTGAGTTATTATTGTTGAGTTGTAGGAGTTGTTTTTATATCTGTATATTAAATATATATATACATGATTTGCAAATATTTTCTCCCATCCCACAGGTTACCTTTTCATTCTGTTTATTGTGTCTTTTGATGGCAAAAATTTTAAAGCATGATCTAGTACCATTTGCCTATTTTTGCTTTTGTTACCTGTGATTTTGGTGTCATGTCCAAAGTCATGGAGCGTTTCCTCTGTGTTTTCTTCTAGGAGTTTTATAGTTTTAGGTCTTTAAATTACATTTTATTTTATCTCAGGGTGATTACCTTTTATGTTTTAAAGATCTCCCTCCAGGCTTTTTGTAGGATAGGATACAGCTTTATAGAATTTGTCTCTTAAAACAAACAAACAAACAAACAGAAAACACTTGGCAATTCTTTACTTGATTTGTGATTTGAATAAGTCCCATTGAAACACAGCTGTATCTTTTTTTTATTCACCCCAAACTAACTTACAATCAAGGTCTGCTATTAATTCAGTTCTCACTTGCCTTTGATATTTCTTTTCTACCAACCATGTGCCAATCTTTCTAGTGTTGGTGGAGTGGTAGTCTGCATCTCGGCGTTGATAATGATCTCTTAAGAGCATCCAATCAGATAGGAAGCATTTTAAGGTTATTAGAATCCACTGTTCTCACTGGCATTTCATTTTGTACGTGCTTTTGCCTTATGCTTACCTTTTCTTTCACAGTTGTAACTTCCTCTTATCTCTGACTTCTCTTTTTTACATTTTCTCTCCCATTCATTTTCCTTTACTTTTCTTCTGGACGATATAGTTTTCACTCTGTTTTCTTTTTAAAATATCCTTCCCCAAGAGTGTCTTCCACTTTCTCCCTCTAATGTTGTCCTAGAGAGTCTCAGATTCCAGATATGAGAACACCATAAGTTGGCTCTCCATCTCCATTCAAACTTGAACTATTGATCTTTTAGTGCATTTCTTAGACTTAGAAATATGTATTCAGAGAGTTGAGGAATTGTTTAGAAGTAAGAATAAAGAAAACAAGAATTTAGTTTAAATATATAGGAAAAACAGATTCTTAAAGAATTGGGCAAGCTTAACTTTGTAATTAAAAGTCAAAGATCCAGTCCTAAAGGATCACACATTGAGCATGAGTTGATAGTCCAGATGATTACTCAAGAAGAGATATAATAGCAGAATGCTGTAGGAACTCAGAATACTTTCTTTATTTATGCTATGTACAATCTAGAGATTAAGAAAGAGATAACAACACAATTCTAGGCTCTGTGCTTACTAAATAATATTCTGTAAGTGCCCAGTGGAAAGTCATACAGTGGGAGAACAGAGGAAGGAAGAGAATAACAGATGTAGCTAGACCAAGCATCCCAGAGGAGGGACTATTTGAGCTGAGCCTTTAAGGAGAATTTAGATAGCAGAGATGAGGAGGTAGAATGTTAACAACAGAAGCTTTAGCATGAGCTAAGGTTGAGGGCAAGAATATTCAAGGTATATTTGGGAAATAGTAAAGAGATGCTGGGCATTTGGCATATAGGCTAAACCTGTATAAACAAAAAAACCTCAAAATACCATAAGATAGAAGGCTTTTTCTCTCTCACATAACAAGGGCTAGGCAGACAGCCTGGGGAAGGTGGAGGCCATCTAGGGATCCAGGTACCTTCTGCCTGTTGCTCTTACAGTGTGGCTCACCAATACTCGTCTTTGTTCCAGCTCACCCAGAGAGGGAAGAGGGAGTACCCAGCTTTCTCCTTAAAGATAGGGCTTGGACATTGTTCACAGCACTTCTGCTTGTATCCCATTGGCCCAGGCTTTGTCATATGGCATCACCTCATGGTAAAAGGAGTTTGGGAAATGAACCCCTAGGCGTGAACATTGGGAGGGAGATGTCTATTAAACCACCTGGTAGTTAGAATGGAGTTTGTTGAAGGGAAGGGGCATATAAACTTAGAAAGAAAGAATAGGGCCAAAATATGATGGCTTTTGAATTTCAAGTATTTGCATAACACAAACACAAAATAAATACCTATCTAATGAATGTATGAATAAATGAGTGAGTGAAATGTTATCATACAGTTTGAACTTTATCCCCTAGACCAGTGGTCGGCAAACTGCAGCTCGGCAAACCGCGGCTCGCGAGCCACATGCGGCTCTTTGGCCCCTTGAGTGTGGCCCTTCCAGAAAATACCGGCTCTTCCACAAAATACCGACTTCTGTGCATGGACCACGAAGTTTCAATCGCACTGTACGTGCATCCCCGCATGTGGTATTTTGTGGGTCTAGGGCCGTGGTTGGCAAACAGTGGCTCGCGAGCCACATGCGGCTCTTTGGCCCCTTGAATGTGGCTCTTCCTAAGCCTTAGGAATACCCTAATTAAGTTAATAACAATGTACCTAACTATATAGTTTAAGTTTAAAAAATTTGGCTTTCAAAAGAAATTTCAATCGTTGTACTGTTGATATTTGGCTCTGTTGACTAATGAGTTTGCCGACCACTGCCCTAGCCTAAGAGTTACAAACTAAAATGACTCTAAGAGGGTCCGACAGGTAATATAAATGTCATATGGTACAGCCAGGTGTAAGTGGGGAGTGGGAGGGGCTGAACAACTGGAGAGTAAGCGCCATGTCTAATAGTCACTATTCAGCACCAGGTGACTGCTGCACAGAATGTGAGCCCTGTGTGGCAAGATCTTGCAGTTTTTAAAAAGAAGTAGGAAATCTTGGTTTTATGTGACATTTCCCAAATCTTTAATGTTTGGTTTGAATAATTTTGAAAAACCGGCCAAATAAAACACAGCTATAAGGTAGATTTGGCCTCCAAGTCACTAAGTTGCAATCTTAGTGAACATGAGAAACTACTTCAGATCTTGGCCCAGAGAGCTGGTCGTTGAAAGGAGGTTAATCTGGCCATGCGATGCTGGATACACCTCCAGCCAAGTGGTGCTGGATGGTGGCTGCACATTACAATCACGGGGAGGATTTGAAAAATCCTCACCTCGGGCTCCACTGCAGACCAGTTCAGTCAGGTTCTAGACAGGCGGGCATTTTATGAAGCTGCTCAAGCAATTCTGATGTGCTGTCAAGGTTGGGAGCTAATGCTCT
This sequence comes from Myotis lucifugus, assembly GCF_000147115.1. NCBI lineage: Eukaryota > Metazoa > Chordata > Mammalia > Chiroptera > Vespertilionidae > Myotis > Myotis lucifugus. The sequence goes on along the minus strand of NW_005871070.1, from coordinate 6,810,619 downwards.
GAGGCTAATTTTGAAGGTTATTGCAATGCCTGCACATGTGGTAAAAGGGTCTCAACTGTGGTTTTAGAAGCGGACCGAGCAAAGAAAGAGACAGAGGTGAAAGACTTTTTAAAGACAAATTGATGAAAAGTTGCAGCTTTTTAAAAATCAGAGTGGAAGAAGGGTGTCAAAAGAGTTGAGATTTCAAGCTGAGATTTGGGGGCTGGGAAATGTAAGGAATTTAATATGATGATGAACAGGGGAAAAATAAATGTTATCTTATATGCAAATGCTGTGGCCACATCCAAGTTCAGAATTTTAAAGCCACATAACATTAAAAAAAAATAAGGCTACACAATTATTTTAAAAGGATAATCTTTTGTGTATATTTTATTTGTTGCAAGCCAGGAAAAAACCTGTGAATTAACATTGCTAATAGATTTGTTTACACAGTGTGACAAGGTCATTGCTCAGGGTTGAGGGAGAAGAACCATAGGAATCCAAAGCAAATTCCTTCCTGGTTAACACACTAGGAATGTCTGTCCTGCATCAGTTTGGTCTGTAGTCTCAGCTGGGTCTTGAGACTTTATCAATGATGATTTACCACCACCTTGAGGCTGCATTCTGTTACTGCATCCAGCTTTTGGCTTCTGAAATATATGGGGAAGCTGCATTCTTTAGTTGGCAGGTTTAAACATTAAGATGAAAATAGTTGTTTGTTATTTTATTTTATTGGGATGGAAGGGCTATACAATTAAATAATGTTTTGTTGCATCAGGATGATGATTGTGCCTAACCACATATGACAGCAAATATTTCTGTAATGAAAACCAAAAGAGGAATCAACTCAGTGTTGCATTTTCAAATTTAATTAAAAAATAATTTTTAGGTCAATAGTGAATTCTTCTTTATACTTAAGTCTAAAGTAATGACTTTGCATTAGTGGTAGGATATTTTGAAAAGATAACAATTAACAAAACAAAACTTTGACATTTAGTATATGTCAATAAGCAAGATGCTAAGAGGTTTCTTTACTTAACACATCATCACATTTAATTATCAAGAAAAAAATTCCTCTTTGATTCAGACACTCTTATTTTATCCCCATTTTACCATTGAGGACAAAGATTCATAGGGCAGTTAGTAATTTATTCAAGAGTACAGGTCTTGAAGACAGGAACTTTGGGCTCAGTTCACAATCCCCCATTTTTTAGTTATGAAAACTTGAATAAGTCCCTCAAAGGTTACTGTTTAAATCTCCCAGTCTTTAAATGGAATATTAATTATGTTTGTTATGCCAATGCAGAGATTGTTGTATGAAATTACAAAGAACAAAAGACTATGTAAGTACTAGTTTTTTGGTGACTTTTTCTATGAATCCAGGGTCTTAGTGTCAACAATAGTAGAAATAACTAGAATAAGAATGTTAAATCTGCCTCTAGGTAGCATTGTGACCTTGGAAACTGAACTTCCCAAACCTATGCTTTTAAAAAGAAAATTTAATGAAGAAACTGAATTGGATGACCTCTAAGATACTTTTCAGTTCTGAAATTTTGTAAGAGACTTTGTGGCATAGCTAAGAAAAGAACCATTTTTTTTCTATAAAATATTCACTGGAATATATCACTTCAATGTGGTTGGCTTTCTGTCCTATGGAATTCTGGGTGAATTCCTCTTAGAAGATCCTAATGGTGAGTGTGAGGCTGTGACATCAGTGAGCCTGCAGGTATGAAACTATTCATGCTGCATTGTAGCACCATAACATGAGGAGAACCAGACATCCTAGAGGAATGTGTAGCCTGGCTGGTGTTTGTAAGATGCCAGGAGACCAAAGATAATGGTGACAGTAAACAAATGAGTAGCCAAGTAAGAATTATATATGGTTTAGCCTGGATTTATAGCAAATATGGCCTGCTAAATGAAGCAGATCCGAAGCATTCTTGTTGGCAGATTTGCCATTATGATGTCTTGAAATTACCTGTCAGCACTGCTGATTGTGCTCTGTTCAGATAGCAGGGCAAAAATCATTCCAAGAGAGTAGGTTCTGCATCAAGGTCACTCATGATGTCAGACCATGTCTGAGGCTGTGGATCTTACCATAGAACGATCATTGGGCTGGAGTCTGCCTGGTGAATAAGCAACTTTACCAGGAAAGGTGCTGCCTGTGAACTGAGGCCCAGTGCTTTCCATCTTTCAGATAGATGAGGCTTCAAGCCTTACTTTTTAGGAAGCTAATGGCTCTATCATTTGTCTTCCTTAGTTATCTAGGAATAAAGGAAGTTATTTTCTTTTTTAATGCTTTTAAGATAATCAAACTGGAAAGGTGTCACTTGTAGGTGGTGCTCTGATATTTCTGGATTTGTCTATAGACTATTCAGTACTACTCACTTGAGAAAGGTGAGAGAGAGAGAGAGAGAGAGAGAGAGAGAGAGACAGACAGCAGGAGGAGAGAGAGAGCAGGAGGAGAGAAAGGTGTAGTCACAATTGGCAATCTAGTACTCTTCTTATTTTGTGCTACCTGAGTCCATTACCTTATACAAATAAATCTGATAAGTTGCATTAATAAAAATATTTTTGTTTTATTTTTTATAGCGTAGAGAAGACTATTTGTACCCTTCCAAAATAAAGTTTCTTTGCATACTTTTTTCTTATCCTGTCCTTATTGCATCTCTGATTCTGTTGCTTGATGCATGCCATTGTGTTTAAGAGACTACAGTTGACCCCTGAACAATACAGGTTTGAAATACATGGGCACACTTACATGCAGATTTGTTGTTATTAATCCTCACCAAAGGAGTTTTTTTCCATTGCTTTTCAGAGAGGGTGGAAGGGAGAGAGGGAGAGTAGGAGGGAGGGGGAGAGAGAGAGAGAGAGAGAGAGAGAGAGAGAGAGAGAGAGGCATTGATGTGAGAGAGACACATTGACTGGTTGCCTCCCAGGTGGGAATCAAACCTGCAACCCTTTGGTGTGCCAGCTGACGCTCTAACCACTGAGCACATGGCCATGGCCAGATATTTTTTCTATAAACATACAATCAGCCCTCTGTACCCCAGGCTTTGTATCTTAAGATTCAACAAACTGTGGATTGAAAACAGTATTTTTGATCTGTGGTTGGAAATCTGTGGATGCGGATGTGGATTTTTGACTGCATGGAGGTCAGCACCCCTAACCCTCACATTGCTCAAGGGTCAACTGTATTAACTGGTCTCCTTAATGGGATACAGGGTCCATGAAAAGTCATATTGTGCCCCCTCTTGTCTCCAGACACACTTTTCTATAAGGGAAATACGGCCAGAAAGAACTCTAATACTAGCTTTGTTCAAGGTACCAAAAATAGGAATATTCAGAAAAGTAGTGGATGGAACTCTACCACAAAGGAAAAGGTACAAATGACAGGAACAGATTTTTGGAGACAAATGTATTAACGGGTGAGGGGCTTTTATGGAGTGGAATGGTGGTGGAGCATGCAGCTTTCCAAGCCATATTGCCTAAGCCCTAGTGCCCTTCACCAATTATCATATGTTATCTTGAGCAAGTGACTCAACCTCTGTGTGCCCCAGTTTCCTCCCCTGCAAAATAGGGTCAAAAGTGTATCTTCCACATAGAGTTGTTGTGATGATTAAATGTGTTAAAACATGTAAAGAGCTTAGAATAGTACCTGGCATGTGGTAAGCATTTAGTAAAGGTTTGTTCAAGGTACCAAACCTTTAGCTCCAGTTATCATTGTTGGCATTATTACTAACCTGGGGTTAGGCCATAGCAGCTCCTTATATCTGTATACACGACTCTGGCATTTTGGAATCAAATGCCATCACCCTGTTTTCTCCTCCCACCTTCAGCCACCTTGGTCAGTATGAAGCCTCAGCCTCCTCCTTGACCAACAATAGTTAAGATCACCTTTCCCATTTCATGGGCCCTGTGGTAGTTGCCCTACATTCCTGCGTCCTCTTCTCTGTGAGACTCTGGGCCTCCTGCCCTGACTGATGATTCTAATGTTGGTTTAGAGATAATTCTCTAATCGGCCCAATAGTTTAGTTAAGGCACTTCTTTGACATTTAGAAAGTACTTATATAAGGGAATTTAGGCTATAAATGTCTGTTCAAAAAAAAAATACAAGCAACCTTCAAGTTTATAATATTGTCATACAACAACCTTATAAATAATATGTACTTATTTATAATTTGTATTTACTTATATTGTTATATTTATAATTATCCCATATAATAAAAGGCCAATATGCAAATGAATGGCTGAATGACCGGTCGCTATGATGCACACTGACCACCAGGGGGCAGATGCTCAACACAGGAGCTGCCCCCTGGTGGTCAGTGCGCTCCCACAGGGGGAGCACAGCTCAGCCAGAAGCCCTGAGCTGGCTCATGGCTGGCAAGTGCAGCAGTGGTGGTGGGAGCCTCTCCCACCTCTGCAGTCGGACATCCCCTGAGGGCTCCCAGACTGCGAGAGGGTGCAGGCCGGGCTGAGGGACACCCCCCACACCCGAGTGTACGAATTTCATGCACCAGGCCTCTAGTGTACTTATAAATAATAATCCCACAGCACTCTTTAACCAGAGCGAAGGTCATTTCAAAGTATTCTGGGAAGTAAAAGGAAGGGTCTCCTATAAGTTTAGAATTGTCCTTCAAACCCCTGACTGCTAAAGATGGAAACATTTAAAAAGTGGGTTAGAAAGGCAGCACATTGTGGGTTGGGTGATCTGTTGGGAGGGAAGTATACAGTTGATTTGCATGCAGCTAAAAGAATGCCAGGTTTTTCACTATTTTTTAAAAAATAATTATTTTTTATAATAGTGTATGATATGTTAAGATTTAATAGATTATTACTATTATATATAAATAACTTAACAAATATTTTTTAAATTGCTAAAATGAGTATTCATAGTTATAATTCATAGAAACAAAAGTTCTGTGGGGCCCTTAATAATTCTTAATAGTCTATAGGAATCTTAACACACATTTTGAGAACATAATAACATGTCACAGTTTGATGATATCACCATGCTCTGAACTCTGTAAACGAAGAATTTAGGTCATTTATATGTGAGTTCCAGGCCATAATACAATATCTGATACAAAGCAAGCTCTCAATAAATAATTTATGAATAAAGGACATAATATACATGTGTGCATATGTGTACACCCATGGGGTTTGAACAAAAATCTTTACTTCAGCTAGCCTAATGCTATCCAACCTAGGTAGTATATATAATTAACTAAACTAATTGTACTCTTAAATTTTATATTGCTCTTAAAAACTATATCTTTTTGAATTATAGAAATTTTGTCCAAAGGATGCCCAAGAGTACTTTAAAGTGAACATTTAGAGCTCTATACTTGAGGACAAAACACCTGAGATCTTTTGGCTCAGCTGCCTATTGGTTTTGTTTTATCTGTGAAGTAGTCTTTCTGAGCCTCAGTTTCCTTATCTGTAAAATGGGGGGCATTGAACGAGATAGGATCTAAGGGCCTTCTAATCTGCATGGGAACTCTTCTTCTTTTCTCTTTTCCAAGCAGATGTATTTCAATACTATTTCCTGTCTTCTTGGCTCTAATGATAGGACAGCAGCTGTGTTGTTCTTGCCCTTTACTGACTCATTGCCCTGAAGTACTCTGGTAGAAAGCTGGCTATTTTATTGCTCATTCAGCATGATAAACTCTCTACATGGAATTCCAATTTTTTCTAAAAATATTAACTTGGTATAACTAAGAAACTATATGGTCCCTAGAAAAAATTTAGAATGTTTAGATAAACAACTCAGCAATCCCAGATAACCTTTTTAATAACCTTAGCATTCTACAAACAATCCCACCTAACCACATGCATTCTTGTTTCAGGTAGTTGATTTACAAGGAGGTCTTACTAAACAGGAAAGTATTTAGATGTAATCTAAACACAAGACTCTAACAACATTTCAGCTCTGCCCTTCAGTGTTAAGGAGTCAGTGTTATGGGCAAGTTGGGAAATGTTTATTAAAAGTGATTGTTATCCCCAATAAGGTTGGAGGAGACTCAGCTCAATTTATCCATTCTATATGACACTGAGTTCAGAAAAGAATTTCCCTCCTGGTCAGCTTTAGATAATACCACCCTCTGCCCTTTTTGCTTTCTCTTTCCAACTGACAGCCTTTATTCTGGAACATTTATTTATTTATTTATTTATTTATTTATTATTAAATTGATTGGTGTGACATTGGTTAACATGAACATATAGGTTTCAGGTGTGGGTTCCTATGTTACAAGTTCTGTATATTGCACAGTGTGCCCACCACCCAAAGTCAAATCTTCTCCTGTCACCTTATATATTTTTATATTCTAAAGACATCCCATTCAACCTTTAGAAAAGAGCTAAGTATTTCATAAAACATTTCAGTGTTTTTTGAGTTTTCTTGTGGAATCAGAATTAAAACTGTTTTAAAACCTTTCATTTTCTCTTCAGTCTTTATTCAAAATTTCTTACCACCTCACACATGTCCATATCCTTTCTTCTGTTAGTTGTATTGTATTGGATTTTGTCTGTAGGAATGTCAGTAAATGTGTGAGGTGGTAGAGGCCCTAGCATCTGGGTCTTGGTGGCACATGAAGCACATAGATATGTGGTCAGGAAATGTAGAGTGCCTTAGGGAGCTATTGTGTAAAACTCCAGATGGATCATTCTGTATAGGAACTCTGTGCCTAAGAATTAAGCAAAAATGGGAGATTAAATATATGTTGGTATATCTATAATAACAAAAGGGTAAAATGCTAATTAGACCAGACGTCTTTTCAGATGTCATTCCAGACAAAGCTGGGGCTGGAGGGAAGTCCAGGTCCCGGGTGCCAGAGGGAAGCCGGTGCCAACAGCCAGGGAAAGGAAGGCCTACTCTTGCATGAATTTTCGTGCATCAAGCCTCTAGTATATATATATATATAACCTGAATACATAATTTTGCTTCTAAATGGAGTTCTTTTTATCTTTTAATTAATTTTTTTCTTAATTTTATTGTTTACACTATTACAGATATCCCCTTCCCAACCCTTCACCCATACATGCACACACCTTTGCCCGCCTCCACCCAGCCCCTACCTCCTCCTTTTCCTCTGTCCATCACCACACTGCTATCTGTATCTATGGGTTATGCATATACATTCTTTGGCTAATCTCTTCACCTTCTTTCATCCAGTTCTCTGAAAGTCCTCTGTCTGTTCCATATATCTGACAATTCTCTGTCTGTTCTATGTATCCATGCCTCTGTTTCTATTTTGTTTGTCAGTTTATTTTGTTCATTAGATTCACATATAAGTGAGATCATATGGTATTTTTATGTCTTTCTCTGACTGGCTTATTTCACTTAGCATAGTCCTATCCTGGTCCATCCATGCTGTCACAAAAGACATGATTTCCTTCTTTTTTACAGCCACGGCGTATTCCATTGTGTAACTTTACCACAGTCTATCCACTCATCTACTGATGGGCATTTGGGCTGCTTCCAGATCTTGACTATTGTAAATAATGCTGCTATGAACACAGGGGTGCATATATTCTTTTGAATTGGTGTTTCTGGAATTCTTAGGAAATATTCCCAGAAGTGGGATCACTGGGTCATAGTGCAGCTCCATTTTTAATTTTTTGAGGAAACTCCATACTGTTTTCCACAGTGGCAGTTCCAGCCTGCACTCCCACCAGCAGTGCCTAGGGTTCCCTTTTCCCCTAGCAAGCACTTGTGTGTTGATTTACTGATGGTAGCACAGTGCTGAAAGAGTAGTGAATAATCAAAATGTTTTGTTTATTTTTATTTTTTAAAATATTTTATTGATTTTTTACAGAGAAGAAAGGAGAGGGATAGAGAGTTAGAAACATCGATGAGAGAGAAACATCGATTAGCTGCCTCCTGCACACCCCCTACTGGGAATGTGCCTGCAACCAAGGTACATGCCCTTGACCGGAATCGAACCTGGGACCCTTGAGTCCGCAGGCCGACGCTCTATCCACTGAGCCAAACCAGTTCGGCTGTTTTGTTTATTTTTAATTGAATTTACTAGGATGATGTTGGTTACTACAATTATCTAGATTTCAAGTGTACAGTCCTATAATACATCATCTGTATATTGTATTGTGTGTTCACCACCCCAAGTCAAGTCTTCTTTCATTACCATTTAGCTCCCCTTTACCCTCTTCTACCCCCCTCACCTCCCTTTCCCTCTGGTAATCACCATACTGTTATCTGTGTCTATGAGTTTTTATTTTATTTTGTTTAATCCCTTCATTTTTTTTCACCCAGCCCCCCAACCTCCCTCTCCTCTGACAGCTATCAATCTTTTCTTTGTATCTATGAGTCTATTTCTATTTTGTTTGTTAGTTTATTTTGTTCATTAGATTCCACATATAAGTGAGATCATATGGTACTTTTCTTTTTCTGATTTCTGCTTGGCTTATTTCACTTAGCATAATGCTCTCCAGGTCCATCCATGCTGTTGCAAAGGGTTAGAGTTCATATATATATATACCCTTTATTGATTTCAGTGAGAAAGGGAGAGGGAGAGAGATAGAAACATCAATGATGAGAGAGAATCATTGGTCTGCTGCCTCCTGCACACCTCCTACTGGGGATTGAGCACACACCTGGGCATGTACCTGACCAGGAATTGAAGCATGACCTCCTGGTTTATATGTTACTGCTCAACCACTGAGCCACACTGGCTGGGCTAGAGTTCTTTCTTTTTATGGCCAAGTAGTATTCCATTGTGTGAATGTACCACAGCTTAAGTCAATTAAATAAAAGATCAAATTGGAATTTGTTGATTGGGAATGGCTTTTAAAAATCACTTATCAAACCTTGGCTTTATACCAGGCCTTAAAGTGTATTTTCTCTTGAAATGCTCATAAAACCCAAGATGAATATTACTGTCCTTCTCTTGAGGTGAAGAAACTGAGGTTCAGAGACATTAAGTATGTCACTTAGCTTACACTGCTAGTAAGAGAGTGATGAATCCTGGAATCAAATTCAGTTTTGTCTGGTTGTAGCAATGGTTCTCTTCACATTATTCACACTGGTTCACAATTAACATTTCTTTTTCTTTTGATATACCCTCTCCAGCTCCTCACAGAATCACTCATTTAAATTTTTTCAACTTCTAATTTCTTCCAGGTACTTAAACAAATTGTTAGATCAAATGGCCTTTCATGATTTCATATGGTGCCAGTGGTGCTCTCTAGATTCAGGATTGAGTCCACCACCTTCTAGTAGTAAAGCATTGGGTAGATCTCCTCACCTCTCAGGGCCTCAGTCTTATAATCTATAACATGGGGATGATGGTAGCACTAACCTCAAAGGGTCTTTATGAGACCCACATGATCTATTGTTTGTAAAATACACTGAAAGGTCCTGGCACATAGTGAATGTTGTATGAAGATTGCGTACTATTTCAGCTAGAATTGTTCAGATGAGTTAACTCACAGACTTCTTTAATCTTGGAACACTAAGAAAGGAGTAAATACTTTTTATGGTTTAAAAGATTCAACAGCAGAGGCTGACCAATTTTCTTCATAAATATAGTGAAAATAGTTCACTTTTTTGATGCTTTTCAGCAGGTTCCTGTCTGAAGGCAGCTAACTTGATCTAGACTAGGTCAGACATCATCGCTCTATCTACTGAGAAGTATGAATCCTTTTGAGGGGTGAACACACACACACACACACACACACACACACACACATCCAGACAGCAAACATCAAAATAAATTAGCAGTTCAGGTGATTGGGTGAACTACTTTCTGAGAACCAAGGGCCATCTCTGTGATTAAACTGAGCCAAACTCATCTGTAATTGAGAATCGTTCAAGCATATAACGGCCTTAAGTTTTTGGTTTACATTTTCTGTAAATTAGAAAAGAAGTTTGCAGTGAATTTTGCTTGCTAAAAAGAAATCCCTCTTCTATTACCCTTACCCTAAGTATATGTTTCTTGTCAAGCATCTAGCCTGATCACAAATCCCTTTTCAGAAGAATTAACAGAAAATAGTGAATGTGAAGGAAGAACTCAGAGCATAGATCATTGTAACCTCAGTGTCAAAACTGTGGGACTAGAGGAAATGTTGCTTCTCCTTCATCTGGGCGGGATAATGTGTCTCCAGGAGCACTGTTTCTGCCATGAGAGAAACAGATTTTGGAGTGAGATACGGTTCAAGTCCCAACTCTGCCACTAGGGCAAATCACTCACATTCTTTGACCCTCAGCTTCCTCATCTGTAAAAGGACCATAATCAGTACCATTTCACAGACTTGTGGTGGCAACACAGTGTCTACTTCCTGTTGTATGTGCTCTCATTCCCCTGTTAGAGAAATAGTATTTAATTTCAGTTTGGTCTGAAAATTATGTAATTCTATAAAAAACTATGCCTAGGCTTTCAACTCTATAAGTCAGAGATCAGATCTCCTTTTGTACTATATCGTTGTTACCTGGTCTTCTATCTGGTGCAAGAAGGCTCTTCTTTTATTCCTGCTACACATGACCACCTTGCCCGCCCTCAGCTAGTTAACATACATTTGAGGATTAGATTATATTAAATTTACATCTGAGTCTTGGAAATAACCACACTCTCATGGCAGGTTAAGAATAGGAATCTCCCCATGATCTATATTTATTCACATGAGCTTTGTTGTAGGAGAGAACTAGGTAGGAAAATAAGTGAAATGATGGGTATTCTTGTTTTGTTTTGTTTTATTAATCCTCACCCAGGATATTTTTTCCATTGATTTTTAGAAAGAGTGGAATAGAGGGAGGGGGAAAAAGAGAGAGAGAAACATCAATTGGTTGCCTCCCACAAACAGGGCCCGCAACCCAGGTACCTGCCTCTGGCTGGGAATTTAAACTGCAACCTTCCAGTACACAGGCACCCTACCACTGAGCCATACTGGCCAGGATAAAATAGTGGGTATTCTTAACCTGCCATGAGAGTGTGGCTATTTCCAAGACTCAGATGTAAATTTAATATAATCTAATCCTCAAATGTATGTTAACCAGCTGAGGTCTCTAGCAAATTATTTTTCGCAAACCTCCAAGTGTACATGTGCATGCACTGTGACTGTGCTGCTTGGTCTTTAAATAGATTGATGCTTTAAAAAGTGTAAAAGTAAGATCTTCTTAAAGCACCTCAATAGGGAACTTTCAAAATGCAAATGATTTGCCAGTGGGAAGTGTATTGCCAAATGGTGGTAGCAGGGCTAAAAGCTGTTCCATTTTCTCCCACGTCGGATAACCAGGGTGTCTTTAGGGGTTGAATCCTGGTTTGGCTCCAATCAAGAGTTTACAGACTCTTGGAATATGTATCAAATATGAATATGGCAAGGGACCCATGAGAAGGAAACAATTAAGGGGGTGGCCTGCAAGGATTGGGGCCTGTGGACTGGGTCACCCTCAGTGTACCCCTGGAGAGCCTGGCACAGAGACAGACAACGGCAATGGAAGAGGCCTAGAAAGGGCACACAAGCAAGCTGGTGGTAGGAAATGTCAGGGGAGAGCCAGAGCAGAGAGGATGCATCAGCAGGGGTTTGAACAATGAAGGCTAAAATACGGCCTTTCAAAGGTGTGCGATTCAGCCCACAGCAATGAGTTGAATGTGCATAAAATATGCTTTTTGTGTAGTGTGACGGCAACATTGGATTGTGTCATGAAGGACATTAATTTTGTAATCATCTTTGACTCTCCAGGTAACCCAGAACATTGGAGAAACAAACACAGATAGGTCAAATACTAAGAATAGAAACAAAATTGGGTACAGACAGAATTCTGATACAGACAGAATACATTTCATAAGAAAATCCAGAGTGTCCCAACTCTTTATTTATTGTAAAAATTTTTCTCAAAATGATTAAAATCACTTGAATTCAGTAGGGGAGTACTTAGATATGCTTTATGTTCTGCGGAGATTTTTTTTTGCTGCAGTGGTATTTATTTTTTTATTCCCAGTTTTGTGCAGCAGTGCTTTAGACAGAGTAGGCACTTAAAAGAATGAATGAGTAACCACTGTTTGTTGTACTAGGATTTGCTCTGTATTACAGAATGAAACTTAGTACTTTTTCCCATTTTCCTATGTGGTTACGTACACCAGCCTCATTTTCTTTCATTCACACCACAAAGACTAGCAGAGCTTCTGAAAATGAGCATCATCTATTCTCTGTATGTGTCCAAGTGTGAATTCTCCTGCACATCGCATGGCTTGGTGTACTGAGTGGCACTTACTTGGTCTTTCTATGAAGAGCATCTCATGACATGAGGATAGTAGACAGTGCACTGTTCACTACACAGAGCATGAGTGATGGTACACACATTCAGGGTCTGGGAGGGGTGGAGAAATAGCAGTGGCAAAGGTATCCAGAATCAGATGGACTCCAATTTCCTTTGCTTTCATGATTTCTGCTTATATTCTTGTGGTCACACATATAAGCAGGAGAGGAGGTGGAAAGCTAAGATCTCCTTAAGAGGAGGAGTGTATAGCTTCTCATTGCAAGTTAAGAACAGGGATTTCTCAGTTTTATTGTGATTGATGAAACTCTTTAGCACTGGCAAGAACAGAGTTGAGAAAATGCGCAACAAATTGAGGATGGGATATAATTCAGAGGAAATGCAGAGTGAAGCCTTCAAAGGGCCTCTGTTTCTCTCTATCAGACAGCCTTGGTTTTGTGTCTGGCCAGGCTATGCAGAGAGATCATCCAGAAAGGTTCGCCTGGGTCCCATGGCTTTTGCCTAATCTACATCTCACAGATTTCAGCTATTTAATCATAATTCTGTTAGGAAATCTGAAACCCATTGTTTAATACTCTTTGGCTAAGACTAACTTTTGATGAGGTACCCATGTAATCACGTACACACACATTTTTTTTTTTTGAGGAAGAGAAGCTATGAATAGTTATATTTCAATAACATCTTTGACTATTTGTCTTTTTTGGATTTAACCAGTTGTTTCGAAAATAATTTACTTCCTGACTTAATTTTCCCCCAAACCAATTTATATATACAGATATAACAACTCAAGGCTAAATTCAATAGTAAAGGCTATTTAATACTATAAATACTATAAAAAACTATTTTCAACTCACAATTATCAACCATCTAGACTCTGATAGATTCTGCAGATGATAGATGATATTTCTTTTTTTCACTTTTAAATATTTTTATTTTTAAATTACAGTTGACATACATTATTATATTAGTTTCAGATGTATATCCCAGTGATTAGGCATTATATAACTTACTAAGTGATAAATCTCATACCTATCTGATAACATACATAATTATTAGAATATTATGAACTATATTCCCTATGCATACTTTCCATCCCTTGACTATTCTGTAATAACCAATTTGTGCTTCTTAATCCCTTCAACTTTTTCACCCATCCCTGCAATGCCCCTCCCATCTGGCAACCTTCAAAATGTTCTCTGTATCTATGAGTCTGTTTTTGTCTTGCCTGTTTGTTTATTTTGTTTTTGTTTTTTTGGATTCAATTGTTGATAGATATGTATTTATAGCCATTTTATTATTCATATTTGTTGCTGTTGTTGTTGTTGTTGTTGTTGTTGTTGTTCTTCTTCTTCTTCTTCTTCTTCTTCTTCTTCTTCTTCTTCTTCTTCTCCTTCTCCTCCTCCTCCTCCTCCTCCTCCTCCTCCTCCTCCTCCTCCTCCTCCTCCTTCTTCTTCTCCTTTCTTCTTCCAGAAGACCCTTTCATATTTCATGTAATACTGGTTTGGGGGGGATGAACTCCTTTAGCTTTTTCTTGTCTGGGAAACTCTTTATCTGGGAAACTCTTTATCTGTCCTTTGGTTCTAAATGATAGCTTTGGTGGGTAGAGTAATCTTCGTTGTAAGTCTTTGCTTTTCATCACTTTGAATATTTCTTATTAATCCCTTCTGGCCTGCAAAGTTTCTGTTGAGAAATCAACTGACAGTCTTATGAGAGCTTTTTTGTAGGTAACTAACTGCTTTTCTCTTGGTGCTTTTAAGATTCTCTTTGTCTTTAACCTTTGTCATTTTTATTATGATGTGTCTTGGTGTGAGCCTCTTTGGGTTCACCTTATTTGGGACTCTCTGTACTTCCTGGACTTATATGTCTATTTTCTTCATCAGGTTAGGGAAGTTTTCTGTCATTATTTCAAATAGGTTTTCAATTTCTTGCTCTCTGTCTTCTCCTTCCACACGTACATGATGCAAATGCTTGAAGTTGTCCCAGAGGCTCTTTATACTATACTCATTTTAAAAAAATTCTTTTTTCTTTCTGGTTGGGTATATTTTGCCTCCTTATATTCCAAATCACTGATTTGATTCTTGGTTTCATCCATCTACTGTTGATTCTCTGTAAATTATTATTTTTGAAATATTTATTGTTGAAAGTATTACATATATCCCCCTCCTCTTCCCCCATTGACCTCTTGTAGCCTGCCCCACCCACTGTCCCAGGCCTTCATCACCCTATTGTCTGTGTCCATGAGTTATGCATTAGACATACAAGTTCTTTGGTTGATCTCTTCCCACCCACCCACTTACCCCCACCATCTGTAAAATAGTCTTTATTTCTGTTATTGTAGCCTTTACTTCTGACTGTTTTTTTATAGTGTTGAGGTTCTCACTAAGTTCATTGAGTATCCTTATAACCAGTATCTTGAACTTTGCATGTAGTAGATTGCTTAACTCCATTTTCTTTAATTCTTTGTCTGGAGTTTTGTTCTGTTCTTTCATTTGGAACATGTTTCTTTGTCTCCTCATTTTGGCAGCCTCCTTATGTTCATTTCCTTTGGGTAGGGTGCTATGTCTCACAGGGTTGGTAGAGTGGCCTAATGTAGTAGGTGTTCTGTAGCATCTAGTAGCATAGTCTCCCCGATCACCCAAGCTGGGCACTCAAGGCGCACCCCACATGTGGACTGTGTATACCCTCCTTTTGTAGTTGAACCTTGATTGCTGTTGGCACATCAATGATAGGGATTTACCCTCAGGCAGATCATCTGTGACCACCAACCTCAGACCTCCAACCACTGTGGAGGATCAGCTGTGCAGGGTCCCACCCCACAGAGCAGGACTTACTTCAGCGTAGCTCTGGTGCCTGAGTCCACCCCTTGAGTGTGTCACTTATGGAGATGATTTGATGTGATCTGAAGCTGTCCACTGGGTGTGCTGGCTCTGGGTCCTCCTGTGAGGTACAGGACAAGGTGAATCATGATCTGTTTCTCCCCGAGACCACCTGGCATGAGCTACAAAGCAATCTGTAGATGGCTGCTACTTGTGCTGGACTTGGAGGTGCCAGGAGAGGCTAAGCTGTGAACCAAGGCTGGCTGTAGCTAGTGCCAGGCCTGGGTCCACTCAGCGAGAGGTATGAGGCACACTGAGACCAGATGCTGCTTGCTTGAGAGATTTTAGGAAAATCTTGCAGATGATATTGCTATAAGTCCATTTGGCCAGCAAAGGCGATCTTAATTTTTATCAGAATTTAATTATGAGAGTATCAATAATTAGAACTTAATTTTTAACAAACTAAGTATATGAGAAAGGGCAAAACTAATTACTTGGCATGGATTCTTAGCACTTAGAACAAGCTGCAATATGAGAAAATTAGAGATTTATTAAAAGGATGGGTGTGATTGTCCTGTGACACTTGGAAAACTTTGGATAGCATTTAGGATCATGGGAAAACACATGGTACACTATCACATGGTATGATGGACCTAACAGGCTGACAACACACCACACCAGAGAGTCGCTGGACAGTCAGATCTGACTCCCTGGGCCACCATGGCCACATCTCTGCTGTGTCCCCCTTTGACAGACAGGGATGTGTTTCTGAGTGTTATTAGTCTATCTTTCTCTTTACTACTCTTCTCAATGCTATTTGCTCTTTTCTAACAATTACTTTGAGGCCAATCTATTGTTTGAAGGGTTATGAGCCTTAAACTATATCTAGAAACCTTAATTACAAAATGTGGCTTCTGAGAACTGTGATAAAAAAATGAATCTTCAACTATTACTTCAGTATCAGGATATCCTGTTAAGCATTAAAAATATTATTCAAAATTAATCAAAAGGCAATTCTGAAAAAAAAAACCCACAAAAAAACACCACAGAAAAACACAGAAAAGCAGGTTAAGTTTAATAGGGAAGTAAGCATCCCAAACCATTTCCATGAGCACAAATGTCAAAACCTGTCTTTGCTCTTTTACACCTCCAGGTGGTGCTGTTTACTTAGACATGGGAAGCAGGCACCCACCCTCATTTCCTTGCCTTAGGTTCATGGCTGGGCTTTCAAAATAATTTCCATTTCTACAGATGTGTTCTTTTAAATGGTCAATAAATTTTTATAACCACTCTTTTAAAAATTGCAAGATTATTGTGATTTGTGCTGTCTGGGACACACCCAGAGCAGATGTTTACATTTGTTCATTGGTCCCTCCTTTTCTACTCTTCCTTGTTTCTCAGAACTCAGACTCAGTCACAGACATTCGGGCTGTCATTAGAACTCATCCAAGCCCCTTAAAACACCTATGTGACTTAAAAATAGATTTCTAATTCAGTTAAGTTAACTCAACTCTATAGGCTTCTGAGTAAAGAATACCATCTTCACGGAAATGTTTTTATCCCCCAAAGCCCATGAGTGTTCCTAGCAGACGTGACTTATTTTTTGATGAGGGGGCTTGTCGGACACCAGAAATGTTTTGATAATTTTAGCTCATCTTTACAATGACATCCTGGAGACCAATCCAAATTTCTCAGAAAAGTTTTCCTAGGAAAAAACTGAGAGGGAGCAAGGGATACCTTCTTTCCATTTTGGTAGATTTTAGTGGTAGGAATACTGGGAAATCTGTTCTACAGTGTGGAACTAGGATGGGAATGCAGTGTTATCAATTTTACCATCAGTAAGGTTTGGAATATTTAAGATTGGCTTTAAAAAATAGCGAACTAATGCTTTTCTTGTTCTTTCCTTTTTTCTTTCTTTTTTTCTCTTTTGTGACAAGGGGTTTGTAGACAAGCTGGATGAATTCATTCAGTGGTTAAATGAAGCCATGGAAACCACTGAGAATTGGACACCCCCTAAAGCAGAGACGGATAGCCTTAAACTGTACCTGGAGACACACCTGGTAGGCAAGATGGTGTTGCTTTTGCTGCTAGTCATGAAAGGATTTTGAGGCACTGCTTGTTTGTTTATGGAGGATATCAGTTTTATTTATCAGAAGTCATTATATGCTAATGAAACCAAGTTTTAATGGGGTAAACTGCAGCAACTGAAAATTTATAGGCATTTCAAATAAACCTATAAAATCTAAACCCTCCATATTTCAAGCTATTTTAAAAAAACATTTTCCAGAAAGATAAGTAATTACTTTAAAAATACCTTGGAAAATTTTAATAGGCCCTCACTCTCTAAAACAATGATTGAAGGTTTTCCCCTTCTTAAAAAAACATAAATGAAAGAGATAATTTTGATGACCATTCTAAGCTTTCTAGAATTCTTTTAAAATTAATGAACCTCTCATTATCAAGAGGGTCTACTTTATCTGTTCTACACTGGGTTATTTTAATAAAATATTTAAAACGATGATCTCCATCATTTTTGCTGCTATGTGGGTTTTCAGCATATAATTAATACAACTGTCATTACACTCGTCCCTGTGCAGAGGGAAAAGCATGGAGGGGAAGTGGGAAACACTTGGATGAATATGCTTCTGAATATGTTAGGAGCAAGAATTATAGACTGGGGGACATTTGATGAACCTCATGAGGTTTTTACTGAATGCTTCAAATGGCCGATATCAATTATGAAGGGGTGGATACCAAGTAGTGGAGTGTGATAAAGCATGAAGAAAAAGCACGTTGTCATAGGAAATGAAAATTCAAGCTTTAAGGATCTCATCTTTATTCCTTTCACCGATAGCATAAAATTGACAAAGGCAATGAACACAAATCCTTGGGTACCCAACTGTGGGGTAGATTTTCTGCCCCTCTTACACACGCAGAATATGGATTGAATAAGCATTGTGTGAGAGTCCTATATGTGTGACAGGTCGCAGGGTTTCAGGACTGCTCCCTGTGTTAGTGAGAGAATGAGAAAGAGGGAGAAGAAGACAGTGATATATATATATATATATATATATATATATATATATATATATATATATATATATATAGAGAGAGAGAGAGAGAGAGAGAGAGAATGCTTTAGGTTTTTGGTGCTTGCATTTTGTAGTGTTTTATATCATTGCAAGAAAAACAGTCTCAAAATCCTATTGCTGCATGCAAACAGTATTGTGGATGATAAAGAAAGACAAGACTGTGTGACAGAGGTTGAGTGTATTGTTTCCCTTTTTAGAGACCTGGGTTGATGGCATGTAAAATGCCAGTAACCTGTCCATCAGTAGATGAGTGGCTAACACAGCCATGGTACATTTATACAATGAAATACTACTTGTCCATAAAAAGGAAGAAACTTTTACCCTTTGCGACAGCATGGATGGACCTGGAGATTATTATGCTCAGTGAAATAAGCCAGTCAGAGAAAGACAAGTACCATATGATTTCACTCATGTGGAATTTAATGAACAAACTGAACTAACAAGCTAAATAGAGACAGACTCATAGATAGAGAGCAGGCAGACAGCGCTGGTGGGGGAGGGGACGTTGAGGTGTGTGGAGGGATTGAGCAAAAAAGAAAAAAAAAAAAGAAAAAAATGCCAGTAACCTTAAACACCCCTCTTGTACATGGATTTTAAAATACTGCCCTTAGTACTCAATTCCCTGTTGAGTTGAGCATTGATTTTTTTTAAAGAGGGCATTTCATAATAGCAAGATAAAGATATTCAGTGCTTTATAATGTAAATTATATTAATTAGAATGTCAACTTTTCACTGGCATTGTTCTGACAGAAATTCTAATCTGTGTTTAAACAGGAGTATATGAACTTTATTTCACATTAAGTGTGCTGTCTTAATTTCTCTTGACTTAATATTTTATGGGAAACACAGGTTTAGTTTTTGAGGTCCCAGAGGGCATGGGGACTTAAAGAGTGCCTCAACTCTTTTCATTGAAAGCCAGGTTAAGAGGGTGGGAACCAAGCTCTCCCTTCTCTTTGGGAATTGAGTGACATGGCCTTTTTATAACCAATGTTCTGTTCTCAAGTCTGTATTACAAATTTCTATTCCTTACTTGGCATCCCTGTGTTGGCCTCTGTTTCATTCTAGCCCAACACTATCCCCTAGAACTTTCTGCAGTGATGGGTATTTTATATTGCATTGTTCAATATGGGAGCCACTACCCACATTTATCTCCTGAGCACATGAAATGTGGCTACAGCAACTGGGGAAATGAATTTTTAATTCTAATTAACTTACATTTAAATTTCTACACGTGGCTTATAACTACCGTATTCTAGTCCTATAAATAGCAGCACTCTTTACAGCTGCCCATAATGGCTTGCAGACATTCTTCCTGGCCTCATAGTGATATTCTCATCCAAAATATGGAAACCATTATCCTCTGTGCTCTGGATCTCTCCATTAGATTCACAGCAAAGAGTCCTTCTTAAACTATCTGTCTCTTAAAGAATAAACTTGTTTCTGCCTTAAGATCAACACTTTCTTGAACCAGTTTTCTCCATGGTCATGTCTGATTGTACTGGTTTGACTATAGACAACATAGAAACAGCTGCTCTATCTCCACTGTGCAAATAGTGAGGGCGTACGGTGTCCAGGTCTGTGCACCACGGTTGGCCATAGTCTCGAATTTCACTTCTGAAATTATGAATGATGCTAACAGTTACTGAAGACCTAGTGGGCGTGGATTGCTACTGAGCAATACTTAAGAACAATGACTGAGTCACTGTTATACTGCATGCTGTGTCTGTTACTTGAGATACAGCCTGTGGTTTAAACATCTTTAGACTCCGAGTTACTCTGTGTCCCTACATTGTCTTCTGATTAATATTGTCATTTATATTTTTTATTGTATTTCCTTACTATGTTGCTGAGTTAATATCAAGTTATTCCTCTCAAAGGAAGACAAAAAGAGTACCTACATTACCATAAAGTATGTATAGAACTAAGCCTACATATTTATATTCCTTACTTCACCCTGCATAAGTCATTACTGCTCCTTAATGAGTGGGCAAGGGGTATTTGCAAGAGTATTCAGCATTCACAGATAGCTACATGAGTTTCTTTCAACATCTCTATAGATTCTATAATTTACATTAACCCAAAACATGTACCAGCCCCTGAGTTCAGCATTTTCTTCGGCTTAGTAATGTGTTAGAATAGTTGGCACCCTGCAATGTTCATTATAAAGAAAAATAAAAACAATACCAAAGTTGTACATTTATATTTTGATACTTAATTCAGTTATTTTCCATGACAGTAACCAAGGGTTTTTACCAATACAAATCAATTAAAGCTTCACAATACCTGTATGAGAGATGTGAAGGAGCTTTATTTTAACTGTAAGAAGTACTGTGAAATTGTGATGATACATCAATGATTTTCCATGATAATTAATCATCTGCCTGCAACCTGGCTGCTCCTTTCCAAAATACAATTCCTATCTTCCTAGAAAATGACATTTTCAGGAAAATGTCATTCTAGAAAGGTATTTTGTGAGTATTGAACTTATTGAACATTCCTCTTCTTTGAAAACCACTTTTCAAATAGCATTGTGTATATATGTTCTTATGGACTCCCTTCTTCCTCACCCTGTCCACATTTTAAAAATAGCTATATTAAGGTATAATTTAAAGTATACCATTTTACATATTCCCACAAACTGACAAATGTATAGTCCCACAAAACCATCACCACAATCAAGACCATGAACATGTCCATCACCTCCAAAAACTTCCCATGATCCTTTGAAATTCTTCCCTCCCTTCCTGCTGGCCTTTCTCCCATCCCTGAGCAATCAGATCTGCTTTCTGTTACTATTATATTCGTTTGTACTTTCTAGGACTTTACACAAATGGAACCAAACAATATGTACTCTCTATTTTTAGTGGGGGGGAGGTTTGGGGGAGTCTGGTTTCTTTCACCCAGCACACTTATTGCATGTTTTAATTCATTCATTTTTATTGCTGAGTAATATTCCATTGCATAGGTATACCACAATATGTTTATCCACTTATCTGTTGATAGAAATTTTAATTGTTTCCCTCACACTTGTTTTTATTGGCTAAAGAGGCAAACGTCAGCAAGAACTGAATTTGAGTAGAAGCATCATAAGTAGTTCTTGGCAGACTATTTAGATATTATTTCCCTTTAAGAGGATTTATAGTCTTCAGAGTTAGAGGACTTAAGAGCTTGTTTGGAGGTTCTAGCAGGGGAGTGCAGCTACTCATATACCCTTGACCAAAGACCGGTCTTCTCTTCTGGGGGGAAGGTCGTCTTCTTCAATCAGGGCACAGCTTTGGGAGGGGCGCACATGGCACATGGATCGGTGAGGGAGGAGGGGGACACCTGCCTACCCAGCCAGATCAGCTGAATCAACCCTGGTGATCAATGGGGTGATGTCACATCCAGATCGCCCTCACATCCCAGCAGAGCAGGACAGCAACTTCTCCCAGTTGAGATTTCAGTTCATGTCCCTTTGCTCCTGAGAAGATAACTCTGATTTTCCAAATAGTTCTACGTATGTTCAATCCACCAAATGGGCACCACATCATATGAAATCAATTGTAGGAAATCAAACCAAAAGGGTTTTCTTAAATCTATAGCTAATGAAAGTATCTGGTAGGAGAAACCAAAGCCAAATGGACACCAGAGAGCTATGCAAGGATTAGGAAAAGGAACCAACCACAGTGCTGGGCTTAAATTTGGGAGATAAATCTGCATAGGTCATGTTGGGCAACCATTAACCAAACACATAGAAATAGCCTTGGTAAAACAACATTCTTAATTCAATTTGATAAATGAGAGAATGTGGGGGAAATGGTGACAATGAGTTCATGTATATTAAGCACCCATGAGTTATTTCGGTGCCAGGAATACATGATGAATGAGTTAGGTTTCTAGCTTCCAAGGATTTCCGATCTAGGAAAGATGACCATAAATTAAATGTATTTATCTATAGACACATAAATGATTAATGTAATGCAATTTTGAGCAGTAAACTTCTTGTAGGATAAGCAAAGTACTGTTCAGAGCATAGAGAAAAAGTTTTATTGGTTCTTCTTGGAGGGTAGGGAAGGCTCATAGAGGTAATTTGATGTACACATCACAGGCCATATATGATGTGTTGGATAGACAGGGAAGGAGAGGAGATGGAAAGAAATTGTATGAGCAAGTCAGGGGGTGTGGAGAGCCATCTGGTGTGGCTGAGACTGCGTTGGAGTTTGGCAGGTTGGGACTGGGTGGTAAAGGAGATTGTTTTTGTAATGAACTGAACTGTTCCCTGGGGCCAATGGAAACTCACTGAAGGTTTGATTTGATTTTAAAACAGGAGAGTGACATGAATCAGTCACCAATTCCATGAGGTTAGGGTCAACTCAGCATAGATTAACTAGATGACGTCCATGAGAGAATAACTATGGACACAATGGAAAATGGTCTCAGTATAGCATTGGAAGGATATGAGTTTCTTTAAATGGATTTTTTTTTACTATTATTTACTAACTATAACACAAAATTATAAAGGTAAATAAGGAGAGTATAAAAATGTAGACAGTCAAAAGTAAGCCTTCCACCTTTATCCCCTCAGTTACAAATTCTCCTCTCCGCAGGCAACCACTGTTCCTTGTTTCTTTATATCCTTTCAGAGCTATTTTGAGCATTTAAAAACAAATGCATATTGTACTTAACTTTGTTTCCTCAATTTACACTATCAGTAATTCAGGATCAGTGTAGAACTGCAATATTCTTTTGAGTGGCTGCAGAGTGTTCTGTTTATGGATATGCCATAACTTATTTAACCAGTCCTCTATTGAGAAAAACTTAGGTTTGCGTCTTTTTCAATTACAAACAGTGTTCCAGTGAATATCCTTGGATATTCACCATCTTGCATAGTAGAATTATATCCTTAGAATAAATACCTTACATATGAAGATTCTGGGTGAAAGATTATACACATTTAATATTTCCATGTATTGCCAAATTGTTCTTAAGAGAGATTGTACCAGTTTATACTCAGCATGCACGAGAACGTGAATTACTGTACATCCTTGCCATTGGAGATTGTTATCACACTGATTGAGATTTGTTCTCGTGATAGTTACAAATGGCATCTCATTGTAGTTTTGTTTGTATTTTGTGTGTTTTAAGGGGAGTTGAACACCTCTTCATATTTTTAGGAGTCATTTGTATTTTCTGAGAACCACCTGCTCATATTCTTAGCCTATTTTTCTGTTGGGTTGTTGGCATTTTGCTTCAGGATTTATCGGAGCTTTACATATATATATATATTAAGGAAATGACTTCCTTGTCTATGGTGTGAATAAAAAATGCTTTTAAGAGAAACTATTTTGGGGATTTGGTTCCAAAAGA
Organism: Myotis lucifugus; assembly: GCF_000147115.1. NCBI lineage: Eukaryota > Metazoa > Chordata > Mammalia > Chiroptera > Vespertilionidae > Myotis > Myotis lucifugus. The sequence goes on along the minus strand of NW_005871070.1, from coordinate 6,787,151 downwards.
ACATGGATATCTTAGTGCTTTGAGGAATCTAAGGTTAGGCAGACCTGAAGGCCAGGCTGATAAGCATGTAACAGGTTTCTGCCCCTGGCAAAAGCATGCCTGGATTCCAGTACTGCAAAGACCAGGATGTTCTCGGGAGTTTGCTTACTTAGTCAGGGCTGCCACAAGCCTAAGATTGGGGAAGCTACTGTTGAATGAGTGAATTTGATCTCCGAGCAGTGAAAGAAATGGAGAGGGTGTGTGTCACAGGTAGGTGGGCGGTAGATAAGAACAGAGTAGAGGAAATAGCTGAGATAGAGAGGCATAGATTGGAGAGACTTAGCAACAGGTCTCCCTTTATAAATTTATCTTTATTGTTGAAAGTATTACAGATATCCCCCTTTTTTCTTCATTGACTACCTTCCCCGCTCCCCAGGTTTTCACCAGACGGTTGTTTTTGTCCATGGGCTATGCATATATGCATACAAGTTCTTTGGTTAGTTCTCTTTTTAAAAAAATATATTTTATTAATTTTTTACAGAGAAGAAGGGAGAGGGTTAGAGAGCTAGAAACATCAATGAGAGAGAAACATCAATCAGCCATCTCCTGCACACCTCCTACTGGGGATGTGCCCACAACCAAGGTACATGCCCTTGACCGGAATCGAACCTGGGACCCTTCAGTCCACAGGCCAATCTGGTTAGGGCTAGTTCTCTTTTTGATGCACTACCAACTTCTGTTTCACCTTCCCTGGCTTCCACCGAGGCTACTAATGTCCTTGAGAACAGCACAGGAAGACCCGCTGTCCCATAGCCGGCAGATCTGACCAAGACTTGAATGTATCTGAGGGTGTAGAAATGGGCTGAAAGCTTCTCTGCCTGTGTGTGGAGTGGGACTGATGCTCCAGGGCCCTTCTAGGGTGTGTGAAACCAGGGAATGGGAACCATGCAAGCAGTATTTACATAAAAAAGACGCAGCAGATGTTACAAGAGCTTAGTGACCATGGGGGCTTGTGCTAAAGGTAGAGCAAACTTTACACAACTGCTTCTGTAATTATGGGACTTAGTTAAAGAAAAACAAAATTTTTTCACCGGAAAAAATTCAAACTGTATAAAAGAGCATAAAATTCAAAGTGAAAAGCGTACCCTCCCTTGTGTAACCAACATAAACCAGTTGTTCTATATCCTTTTGGATCTTTTTATGTAAAAGTGCATAAATTTAAGGATTTTTAATTCATATTATATATACTTTTCAATGACTTGTCTTCGTATCTAAACATATCTCAGATATCCTTCTGTTAGTACACGATGATCTGCACATTTTAGCATCTTCTTAATATTTTATTGTGTGGATGTGCCACAGTTTATTTAATCATTCCCATGATGATGGCCATTTAAGCTGTCTCCTTATTTACGCTTTTGTAAATAATACTGCAATGAGCATCCAGGTGATTTTAACACTAGCTGAGTGAAAGTCTTTTCTTGGGCCCAATTGTGTCTCATCTACAGCAGCAACTCAAAGCTTGCATGTAATGAGAGTCTGTCATACTTTAGGGACAGCTTTTGCTGTCCTAAAAAGCGATTTAAGGTCCATGTATGTGTGTGTACAGAGGTTTGAGTTTGTGTTTATCGGGGCAACTTTTAAGACCATCTTCCAAAATTTTGTTGTTCATTTTAGGATTGGCACCTGCAATTTGAGGTGGGTAGCACAAGGGGGCAGAAAGCACAAAAATCCTGCAGACAGTGCTTGGTACCCTTGAAGGGCTTGGTACCCTTGAAGGGCTTGAAAATTTCCCCCTATTTTCATTACAAAAGCAGATTGGATTAAACTGATATTGTGCCTAGTTAACAAAATCTCAGGACAGATATTTTCATGCATTTAGATCTTCATGTTATATCATATTTTTTATTAAATAGCTTTCATTCGTATTAAAAGAAAAACACTGTACTTCTCACAGTATTTAGCCATACAAGTAAGGTTCCTCAAATACATTCATCTGTTTTTATTTTGCTTGCCCTCCTATCTCCAACTCTGCTCCATTTTCCATTCCTTGGAGTTAAAACAGGCTTTGCTTTCTCCGACGTCCCGCTACCCGCCTCTTCCTGCCTCTCTTTCTCTGCTGAGATGATAGGCAAGTTTGGCCCAAACAGGTTGTCTCACAAGATCAGCAGCTGCCATGAGGCTGTACCACTCTGTGAAAGGGAGGCCCTTGTCAGACTTCAAAAGCCTGAGCTATAAAAGGCGAAGGATTTATAAGGTCTGAAGAGAAACCCGAGTATTATGCTAAGCGAAATAAGCCAGTCAGAGAAAGATAAATATCACATGATCTCACTCATTTGTGGAATATAATGAACAACATAAACTAAGGAACCAAAATAGAACCAGAGTCATAGAAGCATCGAACAGACTGTCCAGCCTATGAGGGAAGGCGTAGGTGAGGGGTAAGAGATCAGCCAAAGGACTTGTATGCATGCATATGAGCATAACCAATGGACACTGACGGGGGGGGGGAGGGGGGGGGGAGGGCGGGGCGGGGGGCGGGGGACGGATAGTGGTGGTGAGAGCACATGCTGGGGGGTGGGGGTGGCTGGGGAGAGGTCAATGGGGAAAAAAGGAGACTCATGTAATACTTTAAACAATAAAGAATTTAAATTAAAAAAAAGCCTGAGCTGTGTGAGTCTGGCTGCGGCCTCCCAGCCTCACTAAGCAGGGCAGGACCTCGGAGCCGTGAGGTTCCCTTTGCTTGTCCCTCTTAGTTCCCATTAGTTTAAGGAAAGTAGCTGAGAGTTCAGTAGGAAGCATTACTTCTCTTTGGGGGTTTAGAAATACTTAGCTCCTAGCCTTGCCTTACCCCCTTTGGTGGCTTGGGAATGAAAGATCTGTTGGGAATCTAAAGCAGGCAGGCATTTTGAGAGGTGGATGTGTGGGGACAGGAGGCTTGTTTTGGACATGTGAGAAGTCCCGGACCAGATTTCTTACGCATATAGCTCTACTTCTGTGTCTCTAGGAGGCGCCTAGTGTAGTCTTCCCTTTTCATTTAAAAAGGATCCCTGTACTATTCAAAGCACCGGGGAATATGCTTTATGCCTGATTCAGTTTATGGACTCCTAGGCCATAATATTCAGCAATTCTGATAATTTTGCAAATTGTTGGTGCTAATTTATTAATTTGGACTAACTTATCACACTTTATTTAGTATTCTTTTTAGGATGTAATGAATGTTTTAAATTAGAATGCCAGGGAAACACTGCATTTATTAAATACTTCCCATTGAGGGCGGTGCTATGCTAAGCACTGAGAGAGTTTGCAGACTGGCCTTGCACTCTGAGGGTCCATGCTCAGGCTAAAGCACTCACATGAGCCAGGGGCTGTCACCTACCATCTCTCTCCCTGTGTGAACCCCAGTGCAGATCCTACTTATCCATAGTGTTACATGGAATTTTGGAATCTTGAAACAATTTATCTGATATAAATGATATTAAGGTAAAAGAGTTAGGCCTGAAACAGATCTTTACATTAGCCAGAAAGATGCCTGTCATATCTACTGAAGGTTGTTGTGAAGATCAAAGAAACACATTATATGTGAGGATGGTTTGTTCATTTGCGGGGAGTCATACACATCTTCCTTTGAGACCTGAGAACATGTGGTATAAGAAGCTCAGGTGTTTCTAGAGATGTTGAATTTCTCCCCATCCACCTTTCACTGAACAATTCACCTGTGACTGTTACCTACTTGAGGGACAGCTTGTGTCTCTTGGGTGTCTCCTATGATATTCAGCCTTGTTCATGACAATAGTTACTACAGATATCTGCTAAATGAACAAATGCATTTGTAAAAGCAGTGTTACAACCATTACAGACAGCAAATTATAATATTATAACTCATTAAACAGTAACTGAGAATGTCTGCTAATTAAATTATTTCCTCTAGCCTGGCCAGTGTGGCCTGGTTGAGCATCGACCCAGGAACCAATTCCTGGTCAGGGCACATGCCCGGGTTGCAGGCTCCATCCCCAGTAGGGGTGCATGTGGAAGGCAGATGATTGATGATGTTCCTCTCTCATCGATATTTCTATCTCTCTATCCCTTTCCATTTTTCTCTCTCTAAAAATCAATAAAAACTTATTTTTAAAAATTATTTCCTCTCCTATTTCAAACCAAAATGGACTCTGGTCACAGAGCTTTCTGGGTCTTGTATGGTATGTTTGTAACAAGAAAAACAGCTATAGAGGGGACAGAAAGAAATGCTTTCTTCTGTTGGCAGGAAGTAATTCATCTCCTATGGCCAAAACACAGGGAAAATAAAAATGCTAACTCAGATATTAGAAAGGTTAAAAAAATTCCACAGGTTAACATTACCATTTCAAATATGAAGACTATATGACTAGACAGGATGTTAATGACTTGATATTAGAAAATTTATTAAATTTACTTTAAAAGCAGTTTAGTTCCTCCTTTCAAATGCATGAAGTATGTGAGTTGGAATAGATCTGCCCCAGGCTGCCAAACAAATTTTTAATGGAATTGGAGTCCTTCTGGGATTGTCCTAAATCCACATAATATTCTTAAGTCCTGGTTTATGCACTGGGACCTTTAGATTAGCAGATGTACGTGTGAATAATATGCTTGTATTCATCCATCACCTTGGTGACTCCACCTCTGTAGGGGCTGTTGCACATCAATTATCCCACCACAGGGGGTCCTGTGAGATTCTGGCCAGCACTGACCTCCTTTCAATCAGGCCTCAGGGCAGTGTGTTCTGGAAGTCGAATGGTCCCTTTAGACAAAACCTCTGAGAATCCATTGGGCCCGATGTGGCCATGCTGGGAAGTCAATGTGATTACCTGTGCCAGGTGTGGGGGCAGCATTCAGAAAAACAAATGGAAATTTGCTCACTAAGGAGCACCATCAACATTCAGCATCTCTCCCATCTATCTAATTATTTCATAAAATATTAGCAAAGTCAAGTTTAGTAGCATACATTTACCTTTCTTACAAAAAAGCTTATTTGTTTGAAAGAAATTATGGTTTGTTGAAAGATTTAAATTCACTTTCAAATACTTGGAAATGTTTCTATTATTTGAGGTTTCAGAAAGAAAGTCTACTCAGAAGAATGGAGATTTTTCTCTTTTTATCTTAATACCTTTTTCCCCACCAAGAAAACAAAGTTTTTATAATGCTTATCTTTTCTTTTCCTTTTTTATTAAATTTTATTGTTGAGATTATTACAGATGTCCCCCCTCCCCCATAAGTCCCCTCCACCCGGTTCCCACCCCGCCCCAGGCTCTCACCACCCTATTGTCTTTATCCATAGGTAATGCATACATGCATATAAGATCTTTGTCTAATCTCTTCCCACACCCCCCACAGCCCCTTCCCTCTGAGAATCGTCAGACTGTTCCATTTCCATGCCCCTGATTCTATTCCATTCACCAGTTTATTCTGTTCATCAGATTTTGTATTCGTTTGAATTTTAGATTCAGTTGTTGATAGATATGTATTTGTTGTCACTTTGTTGTTCATATTTTTAATCTTTACCTTTCTCTTCGTCTTCCTCTTCTTAAAGAATACCCTTCAGCATTTCATATAATACTGGTTTGGTGGTGATGAACTCCTTTAGTTTTTTCTTGTCTGTGAAGCTCTTTATCTAACTTTCAATTCTGAATGATAGCTTTGCTGAGTAGAGTAATCTTGGTTGTAGGTTCTTGTTATTCATCACTTTGAATATTTCTTGCCACTCCCTTCTGGCCTACATAGTTTCTGTTGAAAAATCAGCTGACAGTTGTATGGGCACTCCCTTGTAGGTAACTAACTGCTTTTCTCTTGCTGCTTTTAAGATTCTCTCTTTGTCTTTTGCTCTTGGCATTTTAATTGTGATGTGTCTTGGAGTGGTCCTCTTTGGATTCCAGGCTGGTGCTGGTGCTGGGTCTTGGGGCTTTTATTGATAGGTTTGGGGCTCCCTGACCCAGCTGCAGCTTGCTTGACAGGTTTTTAGCCTGATAAAGGATAGGCTGTTCATATGCAAAAGCCACTGTATACAGTTTGGGTGGGGTTGTAAATCGGGTAGGGCAGGGTCTCAGGAAATCACCAGGTTGGAGCAGACAGAAATGGCTGCCAGTCAGCCCTGCAATGGGGCGGTCCCAGCACGGGAACAATGACCACTGTGAGCACCTCCATCTGGAAGAAAGCCGCCCCCGAGTTCCTACCCAGATGCCAGACAGTTCAGTTTCTCCTTGTATGTGTCTGGGTCCCCCAGAGCCTTGCCCAGCACTGAAGCTTAGAGGAAGCGGGAGCTTGTAAGTTCAGTTCGTGGTGCTGGCCTTTTAAGAGGAACAGGTAGGTCTCCAGCAGCCTGTGTGTCACTCAGCCCCAATCTGCACTGGTTTTTACAGCCCGTAGTCCTTATTGCCCGTAGGGACTTCTTTCCCCAGCTCTGGAACCCTGGGCTGGGGGTCTGGTGTGGGGCTGGGACCCCTCACTCCTCCAGGTGGCCCCTGCAGAGGCAATCTCCCTCCTGATTAAAAAAGCGGCACATGTGGGTGCCAGACCAGCCTGTTCTGCGCCTCTGCACCTCCTACCAGTCTCAGTGTGCTTTCTTCTTTACTTCTCTAGTTGTAGGACTTCCATTCAGCCAGCTTTCCACTGGTTCTGGATGATGGTTCTTCTGTATTTCAGTTGTAATTTTGATGTGATTGTGGGAGGCAATGAGTACAGGCATTTACCTACACAGCCATCTTGGTTCTCTTAATGCTTATCTTTTTTTTTTTTAAAAAAAGAATGTTTTTATTGATTTTATAGAGAGAAGAACGGAGGAGAGAGAGAGAAATATCAGTCAGTTGCCCCCCGTGCCCATCCTGACCAGGGATGAAACCCACAACCTGGTATGTGTCCTGGCCAGGAATCGAACTTGTGACCTTTTGGTGCATGGAATAATGCTCAACCAACTAAGCCGCACTGGCCAGGGCTAGTGCTTATGTTTTTATAATAAACTTGGAACTTCTTTCTCAAGAGTACATAGTACTTTTAATTTTTTTAAGCTTCTGATATTATACCCAGAGGTGTATTGTGTATTGTTATAATTAATAAATCAATGACAAATGTAGCCACTTCATCTTGTTGGGGAGATACAAAATTGTGATGGTGGCTGACCATTTATTTAATTATGTGGTAAGTACCATATGAGAGAGTAAAGTTAAATTGATGATTTGGGCTATCTCAGCCAGGGTACAGTTTATATGGCAATTACACCAGGATCATCTAAGTGTAATTGGCAAGTAATTTTGTAAGTGAAGGAACATGACAGCTCATTTACATGGTGTTCACTGAGTAAAATTTGGGGACATTTATCAACTACCTCCAAGTGAACAGTGATTGCACCATGGGCAGTTTGAAAGCTCCATGGAAGGTTTTGGGAATGAATCTCTGTTCATTTGTTCCCTAAATGTTTGTTAGGTGTGTGCTGTGCACCAGGGACTGTCCAAGGCACTAAGAATACAAAAATGAGTGAATAGTTCTACTCTCAAGGAACCCATGGGTGGCATGCAGACACATAATCAATAGTGATACAACAGTGTAGAAGGTAGAGGTGTGAGCTCCATGCAGGTATTGTGGATGCTGAGGAGGGGAAACTTGGGTGATAGAAGATGGTCAGGGAAAACCTGCTAGAGTGGCTGACACCTGAGATGAATTTTAAAGAACGAAGCAGGGCTGCCCTGGCTGGGTGGCTCAGTTGGTTGGAGCTTCGTCCCATACACCAAAATGTGGCAGGTTCGATTCCCGGGCAGGTTTGATCCCTAATTGGGGCACATATGAGAGACAAGTAATTGATGTTTCTCACATCTATATTTCTCTCTCTCTCTCTCTCTCTCTCTCTCTCTCTCTCTCTCTCTCTCTCTCCCTTGCTCTCTCTCTAAAAATCAAGAAAAACATACCCTCAGGTGAGGATAAAAAAAGAAAGAAAGAGAAAAAGTAGGGCTGAGCCAGGGGGAGGGGAGAAGGGCTTTACAGGCAGAGGTGCTGGCGGAACAGAATCTTGGAGGAGCAGGATGGCTGGTGTGAGCCAGAAGCTCGAAGCAGTTCAGACACACTTCAAGGCAGACATGGGGCCTGAGGAGCAGACTTGGCTGGGTCGTAGAGGGCCCTATAGGTCATGCTAGAGGCTGGACCTTATTCTTCATCCTTGGGAAGCCCTGGGAGACTTTAGGAAGAGGAGCATCCTTTTCAGAGTTGTTCTATAGACAGACCATTCTGTGTACTAACTGTCTTTATTGGGCTCTTATGATATGACAGGCTTTGTTCTACAAATATCAAGGCATTCATCCTCACAGCAGCCCTATGAAGCTGATACTAGCATTTCCCCCTTTTATAGAGGAAAAAACTGAATATTCAGCAGTTTCTCAAAGTTGCACAATGGGTGATGGAGGAGCCAGGATTTGAATCCAGGCTATCCATCTCCAGAGCCCATGCTTGTCACCATCGCTCTGCACCGTGCCGTAGCCCCTTGACACAGTCCACTGGAACTCCCTGTTTCTAAAATGAACACCCCTCACCCACCCATTGGCCTGTGAGTCCTGTGAGGTCAGGGACTGTATTTATCACGTTCATGCTACATTCTGCCAACCAAGGACAATATCTGTACTGTCATAGGCTTGTCACAAAGAAGGAGTAAATGTAGTTTGAGGGGTCATGACTGGAGGCTGCCAAAGTCAACCTGGCAAGGGGTGAGGTTCTAAATCTGTGGCAATGTTAGTCAGTACGGAGGGGTGAGAATGGAGAGATACATTGGCAGGGCTTGGTGATTGATTGATCAGATGTGTGGATTTTGTTGGCATAGTCTTACACTGTTTCTGACTTCCAACTCCTACGCTGGAGAGATGACTTGGCAAAAGAATCAGAAGCAGAGGGAAGCTCATACTGCTCTTCACAGAGCTCTTACATTCCTGGGGAGAAATGTTGTGGATTTAGGATGAGAAGTCAGAAAACACTTATGTGGAGATAGTTAAAAATAGAATGAACACATCTGCCTGGGATTGTTGAGAGACAGAGCTGCCCTGGGGTAGATGAATGGTGAGATGGCCTTTGGGATTCTTCTGCCTTTGAAAATTTTCTGGTTCAGAATAAATAAAAATTCTCCCAAGCCACCTATCCTTAATTGCCTGGCTTAAAAGTAAATCAAAGCATCCAAGGACTGCTAAAGATTGAGTCCAAATGCCTGGGTTGTAGGTGAGGAAACAGAAGCCTAGAAAGGCTAGAGGATGCGTCCAGGGCACACACTTAAAGCAAAAGGAAGACCCCGATCATCAGCATCTCGGTCCGTGCTGCCTCTCCCCTAAATCTCCGATAATAGCTTCCATGTTTGGGCGCCTCCTGTGGGCAGGCCCGGGGACGGGCAGTGCCAAGAGCCAAAGAGGACCCCGTATCCGCATTGGGGAGTTCAGGGAGCCTCCACAATAAGTTCCACTTGTCACCTAAAAATGCCATGTAGTCCCATATACTACATAGAACATTTGGAAAATGGAGAAAATGAATTGAAAAGTTCGTAATGATTTTTGTTTAGGCCAACTCATTGCCAGGCACTGCTTAATGCTTTACAATCATTGTCTCTAATTCTTACAACAACCTGGGAGGTATTTTTTTTACACACTGGGACCATTCATTTGCATAGCTATAATTTTATCAGAGATACAACTGAGACTTCATTTTTTTGGCTTTTAATATATTCTATGTATTTCTCATGTGCTTTTATAGTCTGCATTTTAATGGTTATATGTCTTATCAAGTTTTAGTAAACAAAGAAATCTTTACTAATAAAAATCTTTCAATTCCTGGCACATATGGCATTTGTAAGGTGGCATTTTATATTTTGAGTACCCTCTGACCATCCTCTACAGATGGCATTGGGGGGAGGAGGGAGAGTCTGCCAGTCGTGGCACGGGGACCTGGGTTCATGACTTCCTTTCCCATCCAGAACCCCTGGAATGCAAGAGGGTGCAGGGCACAGCTCAGAGGGGAGCCTCCGCGGAGGTGGCCTGAGACAGGTAGCAGGTGACTTCAATCCTGTGCTTTTCTGATCAAACATACATTCTTCCTCCCCCCCCATGTAAAAAAGCAAGTTTTCATTTTCCTGGGGTAGTAAAAATCTTTTGTGCGAAGAAGAAGTGTCATCAAGTGCCTTATTCATCAGCATATATACTGTCTCTGTAAAATGACAGTGGGAGTAAAAGTTCATCAGTTCAATATGTCTTTCACTTTTGGAGACTCCTGACTAATAACCTCTGGTATTTATCATCAGAACAGCCAAAGAGCTAAGATCTGGCACATGCTGCTCTCGTGCACTGAAGAAAGCTTAAAAAGACAAAAGATTGTCTCCATTTTTCCTTCTTCCATTCATTTAGAAGAGAAAGCATATCTTTTTTTAATTAAAAAAAATATGAGTGTGCAGGAACATCTGGCCTATATTACCATAGCACTCTCCTAACCGGCCTCCTTGTCTCCAGTCTGCCTTTAAAAATCAACTCTACACGGAGAGATTTTTCTAGAATACAGACCTGCATCAGTCACTCACCCATACTGCTGCCTCTTCCTTCATGGCTCTTTGAGTTGAGTAGCCGCAGCTCCACCTGCCCCGCTTGCACCTGTCCCAGTCGCACCGAGCTGCTGGTGGCCCCTGACTCCTGCTACAGCGAAGGCCGCCTGCGGGCCTGCATGCCAATGGGCTCCCACAGCACCTGCCCAGCACTTACCACACTCACATGTAGCCCACAGTCCTGTTTTTACTTGGCCAGCATCATGCTTTAATTTAAAAAAAATTAAATCTCATTAGGCAGGGCACATCATTGTTCAGTTTGCTTAAGGCCCCACTGCTCTCTATTATACACCAAACCCTAAGGACACATTTACTCTTTGCTGGGTCCTATGAGGCTACTTGCTCTCTTATTTTACCCAACAGACTACAGGCTGCATGTACCAAGGTTTTGTATTAACTTTGTATCTATAGGCCTGGCAGAGACTGCTCAAAAAATAGCTATGGTATTAATCCACCTCAATAACTCTTTTTAGCCTTTCTGTTCACAAACATTATAAAGCACAGGGACCTCAATGGAGCCAGCAGATACTAGCAGTGTTCCATGGGGATGGCTGAGAGTCTGTGTTTGTGATGTGACGCTGCTAAGACTGGACCACTTTGAATCTTTAAGCCTCTGAATGTGATTATGCTCATTCCCACTACTTCCTGTGCCAGGATATCCGTATCTGTTATGATCCCTCATGAGAATTATTCTTCACATTTGTCATAGTTTTGTCCATCAAGGCATACATGTCCTTGGTTTCATTTCATCTCCACATGACCTCCACCCTTCCATCAAACTGGGCTCTGCAGAAATTTGAATAGAATAGGATTTATCTGCTTTGTAAGGTTTGATCGTGATCCAAGTACAATCAGTATGGTTACCACAATTTGGATCCTGCCAAGGAGTAAGTAGCCAGATCTGGACAAGCTGGCGAGGCTAGGCTGCAGTCATGGAAATATCCATTGGTCAACCACAGATGGGCCATCTTGTTGATAATCTAGTCCTTTGTCTCAGTCACTGTATTTTCCATCTCCTTATCATTCTCTTCTAGACATTCACTTACCTGCTGCTGTAAAGATAGCAAAAAGATGTGGTGTCCCACAGGACCCAGTTTACTCATATTTATGGAATTTCACATCATCAGTGACATAGGTCTGTGGTTTCTGTCTATGGCAATGTTGTTGCTGTAAATTAAATCTCCAGAAAATGGCCTGCATTCTCGGGGAGTGCTATGGGTGTTTCAGAGGGACTATATGCCATGAGGCATCGATGAGGAAATGTGTTAGAAGCACAAGAATGGAAATATGTCCAAGTGTCAAGTTCAAGGCAAATAAAAAGAAATCCCTTTTGTCTAAGCTTCCTTCCCTAGGGAAGAGGTGGGGGTAGAATAGGGAGAGCTTATTACAGAATCCTTTAGCTGCCAGAAATTTCATTGACAATTTTGTTAATGTGCCTGCTTGGCTGCCTTCTCAGAGGCCCATTGTGAATTCCTTAGCTGATAACATTAATAGTTAATGGGTGCACCTGAAAATCAAGCAATATTGTACCATTTGGGTAATAGTTATATTAAATGGTTCTTTTCTACAGCATCAAGCTTATCCGCTTATCTTTTTCTAATAATGAATACCTCATCTTTTCCAATTTCTTAATCAAGCACTTCCATATCATCTTGAGGCAGAATCAGATCCAGCTGCAAATAGTCTATACTCTTGGGGCCTGGATTATGTCAAATTATCCAACCATCTCACAGGTCCTTATGTTCTGTTCTCCTCTGAGACAAGGGCCTGACACACCCCTTCCCAAGCTCATGATCACCAGCACGAGCTAACTTTACAGTCATGAGGAAATATCTAGAATAGGTTTCTTCCTAGATTTTGGCACTATGGAGTGGGTCTCCAGGGTTTTTCTTTTTCCTGTCCCTTCTCCCTGAGATGCACGTGTACCTCATTCTGCATGGCCTTACTTCAGAGTTGGGTCTTTCCACTGCAGGGGCAAAAAGTAAATGCAGCCATGCTTTAGTGATAAAAGAATAGATACTTCATTTTTCATAGGTATTATATGCTATGGATTGACCAGAAGCATCAGGCTTCCCATACATTGCCATACTTTATTTTCTTCAACCAAGTACCTGTAACTGAAAGAGGAAAATACAAGAAATAGTGAACAACCCTTGGGAAACCCAATACTGTCTCTTTCTGTCATATTTGTCTGAAACTTTGCTATTTCTGATGCCTCTAGTCAGATGAATTTTTGAGTCAATTTTTTTAGCCAAAATTTTTATTTTTATACCTCAAGGCCTGATCTGCCTGGCCCTATCTCCATTTCTTTTGATTTTTAAAAGAAATATATTTTATTGATTTTACAGAGAGGAAGGGAGAGGGATAAAGAGTTAGAAAAATTCATGAGAGAGAAACATCGATCAGCTGCCTCTTGCACACCCCCTCACTGGGGATGTGCCCGCAACCAAGGTACATGCCCTTGACCGGAATTGAATCTGGGACCCTTCAGTCCGCAGGACGACGCTCTATCCACTGAGCCAAACCAGTTAGGGCTGATTTTTTGATGCTCTTTTTCTTCTGAGCTTTAAAAAGACCCTCTTTTCCCACTAAAAACAGGAGAGCCCAGATTCACCACTACACATCCTTCTCCTGTAACACGGCAAGTGCCCTTTGATGCAAGAAGCCATGTTTTATATCTGCTCAATTGCTATTACCCGTCACGGTATATAGAATAGGAGCAATACATAGTTTATAAATGAATGAATACCAAATTTCACAATTTATGGTTGTTTAACCTCTTTTGTCCAAATTTTATTCCAACTGGGACTGTACCATCTTGAACTTCTGCAAATATTCTTAATACTAAGTTCAGTGCAATGCACACAGCTATGGCTCAGTGTTTAGTGGGAGCAAAATATGTTGTATAATTTGGAGCCCTATCACAGAGAAACCAAAATTTGGCATGCAATTATTTCAGAATCCCTGTTCATTCCAATTAGTCAAGTGAAGGAGTACATTTTTATCCTGAAGACTAACCATTGGTTGAACAGATTGGTTACTATAATTACTCTCTATTGGACCTCCTATGGTTGGAACTTCTTATAACATTCCAGAGATGGGAAAATATTTGGAAAACCATCTGTGTTTCTCGAAATATTGAAATGGAAACCTTCACCTTCACAGAGTGCGACTCACACAGTTCAACAGATACCCATTATTCCCACAAACATTTATCAAACATTTCATATGTGACATGAGTTGGAGATAAATGTGAAACTGGCAAGTCTTTCAAATTGCTTATAATTTGGTAGCCAAGTACAGAAATAAAAGAGAATACAGTCTGATAAAGTCTACAATAGAAGCAGGTATAAAGAGCAGAGGTAACAGAGAGAGGGGGTAATTATCTCCGTGTAAGGGTTAGGGAAGGCTGCCTGAATGAAGTGGCTCTGAGTTGGAATTCAGCCATGACATCAGGTTTTCTTGTTTGGATGACTATCATGCCCCTGATATGCCTGATTTATTCATTTTTAAAGCAGTATCACATTGTAAGAAATAAACATTTAAAAATCAAAGATATGAAAGCGTTCAACTCCTCACTATAGCACCCAAACCCACCCCCATACTCTATGGTTTGCATGATATCTGAGAAACAGAGCTGAATATCTACTATATTAATGGAGTTATATATGTGCACAGAAGGCTAATAAATTTATGCTGCCAAATTTTTATGGTTTCATAAGTAGTGCTATTACTAATATTTTTAATAAGTGAAAAAAGGAATTCATATGTGCTAGTAGGATTTCAGTGTATTTTGTAGAATACTGCCACCCTTGATATAGCCTATGGGATGTGACTTTTCATAAAGACCCAATGAACTTCTAGATTTGTCAGCTGTTTCCAAACAGATGCACTCTGCTAATCTAATGGAAACAGTCTGAGCCCAGATCCCAAATATCAATAGCTTTTAGTATTGCAAATTAGTTTGTCTATTGAGTAACTTGGACTCTGTAGTTGCTGATAAAAAGCAGCAAGTCGTTTTGTAGGGATGTTTCATATAAACTACCCTGCCAGGATCTGATGCTCATCTCTGTCCTTACAGAGTTTTAAGTTGAATGTAGACAGTCATTGTGCTCTCAAGGAAGCTGTGGAGGAGGAAGGACACCAGCTTCTCGAGCTCATTGCATCTCACAAAGCAGGTAAATCCTCCTGAAATATGGCAAGTCTTTATGTCTCCGGACTATTAAGAATGAAGAAGCATTGCTGTAAATTACTGCATATATTCACCTCCTTATGTATTATTAATATTTACATTATCAGATTGACCTTCAGGATTTATAAATGTTTCATATACTGCACACAATGCGGTGATACTTACAAGATGAAATACTGCCTCCAAATGGTCTGTTCATTGTATTTTGGGCTCGCTGTTCGCCTGAGTTTCAGTTGAAATCACATTCCTGAAAACTTCACATTGACATGCTTTTTGATGTAGGTGCTCTGGAAATAACTTTAAGATAATGAATGAGAATTGTGCATTTAGTTATGATGCATATGCACTGAGATACTCATAGATATCATTACAGATACAAAGCTGGCAGGCTAGAGATATCTGATTATTTCCCTGCCAATTCACACACAGGAACGTCTTGCATGTTCCTTGTTGGTCATTGTATTAGCAGAATTTTGGCCTTATACCAATTCTTACCCCGGTTTTAATGTATTCATGAGGAACAGATTATAAATAAAAAATAGTTTTGTCATTTGGTTGTACTTATCCTGGTAGTAAAAGACCGTAAGACAGGATGAATTACAATTTGGCTCTGGCTTTGAGCTTACCACAGCTAAATAAGAAAAGAGCAGCATTAATCGGATGTGCTAATGCTAAAGACTGCTTTCTTAATTCTGGCCCATTTACTGTATTTCTCATCGAATTAACTTTACCTATTTCCATATATCTTTCTGATCATTATTACATCTCCACACAGATACACTCAGGACCTTTTATTAGGAATGTGAAGCTATAGTTAATAATTGTTATATATTGTGATTTTTCTTCCACATGCAATTTTTTAGTCAATGTACTGAATCCCAGTCAATCCCAAACCATGAATCAATATGGTATTACAATTTTCGTGTCCTTATGCCTTATGTCAAGTCAAAAATTCCCAGTCTCTATTCCGAGTGACAAATGCTAATATGGCAGGTGAGGGTAATGATCATTAAAAATGACGTTTATTGTTAAACCACCTAATTTACTAAATAAAGAATAATAGGGTACAAGTGCAGTCAAGTCCGTGACTTGTGCTCTCCCCTTCCTTTGGAGAAGGACTAAAGGACATGCTGCGGATGATTGCGAGTCAGTGGAAGGAGCTGCAGAGGCAAATCAAACGGCAGCACAGCTGGATTCTCAGGGCTCTGGATACCATCAAAGCCGAGATCCTGGCCACTGATGTGTCTGTGGAGGGTGCGGAAGGGACTGGAAGCCCCAAGGTAAGTAGCTTGAAGTTTGCCTTATTTCCTCTTATTTCTGTCTTCTTTTGAACGAGGCACCACTGAAGTTTTCTCTCCAGCCCTAAGGCTTTTCTTTCCTATTGTGTACACTTTATATATCTATATAGAGAGAGCGATGTATGTAAACAAAATGAAATGGCTTTAAACAGTAAAAAAAGCCCCCGACTTCCAGGTTTTCTAGGAGCAGGTCTTTTTGTGGAAAGTGCCAGGGTAGGAGGGAGACAGCACTTTCAGGGTAGGAGGAAGGGGGACATAAAACATTTAGTAAACAAAACATAAAGCATCTTAAACATGAATAATCAGAACGGTTTTAAATTGTTTTGTTGCAACTATAAATCACTATAATCAGTGCAATCACTCAGCTCTGACATCCATTAGCCGCTTGGTTACAGCAAATTAACAAAGAAGAGAGAAAGTGATTCATTATCTCATTCCTGTTAATGACTATCAGATGCATTGCCTAATTAGGGGATGGTCATTGTAGTGGGAAGAAGGTCATATGCTTTGCTACAAATCTTTCTGCTCTGAGTGTAAGTTCTCCATAATGGCACATGCACCGAATACAACAAGTACTTTAAAATCGAGTATTGACATGTTTTGGTTATCCATTTCAGAATTACAAAATAACTCTTCAAGCATATGCAATTAAACTTTATTTTGTTTTATTTTATTTTTATGAGGCACCTTTTAATACCACGTTATAAAGGTATTTTTGACTCTTGATGTAGAAAGTAATTTTATTAATTTGACATTTTCATGTAATTTCTCTCTTCTTTTGTATTTGTTCTTTTGTGAAAGTAAATGCAGAAAACCAGTTTCATAACAGACTCAGCATCAGAACATATTGTAACACAGGGGAAACAGATTTAAGGGTTCAGGGTTTTATTCCTGGCATGGACAAAGTCATTAATTAAATCGTCACCCAATCATTTACTCAGCATCCATGCCGGTTGGCACTGTGCTAAATGCGTACCGGGCGAATTAAACAAACCCTTTGCCCTCTTAGACTCTCATTCTTAAGTGCAGGCAGAGGAGAAACCCAGCCTGCCCTGAGACGGTGAGACCATTTGTCCAGTGGAAAGTTCAGACAATTTATAGCTTTGGAACCTCAAACAACAACCTTTAACTTATTTGTTGGAAACAGATAGAATGATGAGCTCAGTTCCTCTTGAAGAAGGTTCCACGGAGGAGGTCACATTTCAGGAAATACTTGAAGGAAGGAAGAGGGGTGGTGTGGTTCATGAGCACACATTTCTAGGAAGTGATGTGATGAAAGGATCAAAGCTGGAGCTAATCATGCGGCTGGGAGAGCGGAGTCTGCGGACTCCTGGGGCAGAAGGGGAGGAGCCCCTTTAGGGCACAGACTGCAGGGAGAACTCTACTGGACGGATGCTTCCACTGGGCAGTGGTGAGGAGACAGGGCACAACGAAAAACTCCATTATGTTTTTAATATATTTTTATTGATTTCAGAGAGGAAGGGACAGGGAGAGAGAGATAGAAACATCAATGATGAGAGAGAATCATTGATTGGCTGCCTCCTGCACGCCCCCTACTGGGGATCAAGCCCACAACCCGGGCATGTGCCCTTGACTGGAATCGAACCAGCACCCTTCAGTCTACAGGCCAACGCTCTATCCCACTGAGCCAAACCAGCTAGGGCAAAACTCTATTATGTTTTACTTATTTAACAAAAATATACTGAGTGCTTACTTTTTAAAAGCCTTTCGCATGCCAAACACTGTTCTATAGCACATTCTCTCGTTTAATTCTCACACAAGCCTAAGGTAGACCTTTTATGGAGAAAACAGAGGCCCAGAGAAGTTGAGTAACCTGCCTAAGGTCACACAGGTGCTGAGTAGCAGGGCTGGGATTTGGATGGGAAGGCTTTGGCCGCAAAGTCCTTTTCCATCGCCTCCTGGAGCACTGCCTCTCTCGGGCCTTGCACAGGGCAGGGCAGGGTGATGGGCTGCCTCAGTGC
Organism: Myotis lucifugus; assembly: GCF_000147115.1. Classification (NCBI taxonomy): domain Eukaryota; kingdom Metazoa; phylum Chordata; class Mammalia; order Chiroptera; family Vespertilionidae; genus Myotis; species Myotis lucifugus. Next base: position 6,769,115 of record NW_005871070.1, on the reverse strand, counting down.
CAGTCTCGTGGGGCTTAGGGCGAAGTGGCGATCCAGACTTAAATCTAATAATCCTGCCTTATGAGACTGCGATGTGCTGTGAGGGAAAAGGGAGCACCCAGACCTTGGGCTGGGAGCAGTGGTTTTGATGAGGACACCAGGGAAGGCTTCTGTCAGAGACAGCCCAGTGTGAGCAGGCCAGTGTGATTAGGAGCGGGAGGAGGTGCAGGGTCTGCAGAGGGCAAGGGCTTTTGGGGGGAATGACATCACTGATTTCCAGCATAAGAAAACGCGTTCTTGGCTGTGGTGTAGAGTGCAGCGAGGGGGCGCTGAAGTGGAACTGCGGAGGTGGTGCAAGCACCTAAATTTGTAACGGACCCGGGTTGAAATGAATAGCTCTGTCCACCAGGGCCAATTTGAATCTGACACTTTAAAATTAGCTCCTTTTGGAGGGGAGTACTGAGATGGAATAAAGACGATAACCCAATGAGGAGAAAGTATGTATTATCAACAGCGAGACAATACCAGCATTTCTCAGAAAGAGGACCGCCTGCCCGGGCCCTGCCCCAGGTGGGCCAGCACCTCCTGGGTGGGGCCCCAGAATCGCCTTCCACGGCTCCTGGGAACCACTGTTCCTGCAGGGGTGCCTGATTCTCCCACAACCCGGATTTTCACACAACACGAAAGAGGTAGCAATTTAAACATTAAGAGGAAAAATAAACACATCCAGTTCCTAATGATTTGGGTGCTAAACAAACAACAACAATGAAAACCTTCTCTATCTGAAATGTCCCCAGAGTGAAAGTGTCTTCCTCAAGGCAGGTCAGTTTATAAAGAATAACTCGTGTTTTTCTTGTTAATGGTATTTCTATTCCGAAGCATCTCAGGTCACACTGTGCACACAGTACATCTCAAAGCAGCTATGGGGAGCGGCTGTTGTAGGTGTCACGGATGCAGGACCTGGGGGAGGTGCTGAGGCCTTAAGACATGGACACGGCAGAGCCAGCAAACCCCAGGCCTGCTCCCTCCCAGCTGTTTTTTCGTCCCCGGTCTGCGCGAGGTTTCTCTGGACAAGTGAACTCATCCACAGTCCAGGGAGAAGGTGAAATCAATTTTAGGACAAAGAAAATGTGTTTCTAAATTTAAGCTTAGGAAACTATGGAGAAATCAGAATGACCATTCTTTTTATTTGTTTAATGTTTATGAACCACCTCCCTTAGTCCCTTAGGCAAACACAAAGAATAATAGGAGAAGCTCAGACTCTGAAGTCAGGCTGCCTGAGTTCAACCTCCCACGCTCACTAGTTATGTGTCTGTGGGAAAATGACTTCCTTCCTGGTGCCTCAGTTTCCTCATTTGTAAAGTGGAGGTAATGCTAATGTCTACCTCAAAGGGTTGTGATGTACATGAAAGAGCAGACATATCTAAAGTGCTTAGAACACTGCCCAGCACACAGCCAGTCCGGGGTAAATGTACAAGCCTTCATATTTAGTTGTGGAGACAACAGACAAATAATTATAATATAATCTGATCAGTGCTCTAGTAGAGGTAGGTACAAAGCTCTATGAGTACACAGAGAAGGAAATAACCAACCTGACTTGGGGGTATCAAGGATTTGCAGGAGAGTTATGTTTTAAATGGTGGCAGCAGGGTGGGGGGGGGGGTGCGAGGGGCCAGAGTGAAATGCAAAGATTTGAGGTGTAAAAAAACGTGATGTGGCTAGAACCCGGGATCCTGTGGGCGATGTTTAGGCTGTCTTTCGACAATCACCAAGGCTCACAATGTGACAAAAAATGACCCTTAATGGTCAGTGATTTGAGCAATAATCCCTCCTATATCTCTAAATGACACTAGCCAAGCCAGAGTGAGATCCCTGTACAAAATACATCAAATAGGTACTGTTTAAACAGAAATGTTTTTGCCATTTTGCACTAAATACTAGTAGAGCAAGCTTAAATAGGTTACCCTGAAGTCCTCCCAGACTGAAAGCTGGATTCCACTTGTCATCTATCATGTCAGTCCTTTTTCCATGACTGACCTTGCACAGGTCATGTATGAATTGTGCCATGAAATGCATCCTCAAGCATAGCAGTTATGATCCTCTATTTCATCTTAGACCTTAAAGAGGAACTAAAATTAAAACATAATAAAAAATAACTCCAGATTCATCTTAGGTTTACTTCAGAAGCTACTGGGAACTTGAGAAGCATAATAGAAAATCTAAGGAATATATCTAGGGGGTATTTTTCTTTTTTACCTTGTTTGAGAGACTGTAGTAAAGGACTTGGTCTTAGAAATCTTGTAAAGAAGGAAGATAGGAGGAAATTCAAAGACTCTGGGAAACTTCTCCCCCAGGAATCGGCAGCATACCTTATTTGTTGTATTTCATTTTTTAAAAAAAGTGTTTCCCCAAGACTGTGAGATCTTTTATACATGGAAATAGAGAACAAAACTCACCAATTCTAGAAATAGAGCTTCAGCACTCTATCCAAGAATTGAAAATGTGCTTGTAATTTTACATTTTACTTTATATTGATGAAAGTTTATCACCTTAAACTAGGTTTTCAGTATGTTAGATTTTAAATACATATAGACAAAGGGATTTTAAAACTCAGCGAATAACTCCTAGCAAAGCCTACATGCTCTTTGTGACCTTCCAAGGAAAAAAACAAAAATCCTGAAAGCAAGAAGTTTTCTTAGATTTTGCACGTTGGTTCTTTATATTGTTCTTTCCTTTCTATCTTTACTTTTTACCTGTGCAGCACACCTCATTACAGATACCTTAGAATCGAGGCCGGGATTTCCCCACATGACGTCACTGGAAGCACAGGGCAGTGGTACCTTTGTCCTCTTTAAAGGAACAGATGCATTTCCAAAACAAAGACTATTTGAAAATTTTATTGTAAATTCAGAAAACTTTACAGTTACTAGAGGGTAACATAGCCTAGGTTCCAATCAACATCTTCAGTGAAAGGAGACAGAGGGTTAGCTGGTTTGAACTCTAGAGTTGTGTTTATTTTATCTGCCTTCTTTGAGATTCTTAGACTGAAGTTCTCACCCCTTTGGAAATGGACATCAGACTCTGAAGGTCATCAGCGTTATCTGTTCAACAATAGAACAAGAGCAAGTTTAAGGACGTTTCTTAAACGTGTTTGCTTAGCCCTACCAAGGGATGCATGCATGTCCTCCAACTTGGGTATGTTGCTGACCACCTGGCCTCTTTTGAGATGTCAGGACAGGGCCAGTCTAATGTTAAGGTGCATTTTTAAAAAATATATATTTTATTGATTTTTTACAGAGAGGAAGGAAGAGGGACAGAGAGTTAGAAACATTGATCAGCTGCTTCCTGCACGCCCCCTACTGGTGTGGTGCCCGCAACCAAGGTACATGCCCTTGACCGGAATTGAACCTGGGACCCTTGAGTCCACAGGCCGACACTCTATCCACTGAGCCAAACTGGTTAGGGCTTAAGGTACATTTTTGTTAAGCAGACAGCCAAGCCATGGGTTACTAGTTTTTATGCTAAGGAATTACAAGTAGCCCGGCCAGAATGGCTCAGTGGTAGAGCATCGACTTATGAACCAGGAGGTCATGGCTTGATTCCTGGTCAGGGCATATGCCTGGGTTGTGGGCTCAATCCCCAGTGTGGGGTGTGTAGGAGGCAGCCAATTAATGATTCTCTCCCATCATTGATATCTCTCTCTCCCTCTCCCTTTCTCTCTGAAATCAATAAAATTACATATCTATATATATAAAAGCCTAAGCGACCCTTATGACCAGACAACTGGATGACCAGCCTGTAGCTATGACATGCACTGACTACCAGGGGGGAGACACTCAATGCAGGAGCTGCCCCCTGGTGGTCGGTGCGCTCCCACAGCCGACCTCCCGCTGCCAGCCAACCTCCCTTGGTCCCTCTCTCCGATTGGCCCCGATCACTGACCAGGCTGAGGGACCCCAACCATGCACGAATTTGTGCACTGGGCCTCTAGTATATATATGAAGAATTACAGGTAACTTTCTTTAACTGAAGGGAGAGAAAGAAGCCGATTTGGGGAGCAACTTTGTAAGGTATTTTATCTGTTTTATATAGTGCCTCTTGGATGATAGTACAGCTGGATATTTTTATCCTGCAATGGAATTTGATTCTGATTCTTCCAAAACTCTGGTGAGACAAGGCACTGTCTCAGCATTCTTTGCTTTACTGGTTCAAAAGCTAATATAGTTAGCATATTCTTTAATATAGGATCTTCAGAAACAGCATTAAGGTGAATAGGAATCATACCTATGTATTCTTAGTCTCACATACATAGACCCATATATGTATAAAGAAATATTTTACTTTACTCTCTTTCTCATGTAAAAAAAAAGAGCACAGGCATATGTTGTCAAAGGAACCAGAAATGATATAGTAAGATTAAATCATGCCTAAAGTCGTAGAAAGAAAGACAACAGGCAACGGCCTGGCCATTATTTATCGAGTGCTGACAGAGAGCTCAGCCCAGCGCTGGGTCAGACATGAGGGAAGACATGCTTTCCTGCTCAGTGGTCTTATCATCTCGGTGTAAGCACACAGTGTAACATCTTGTCTAATGTAGATTGGGCTATCTTAGATCTGGAATAATAGATCACGTAAGATTCTGATCATCTTAATTAGGATGTTGGCAGATTGAAATGGAATGGGGTTCTTGATGCAAGCAAATGAGTAGTAAATGCATTACCAATTCCACCTCTTCTGTGCAGAATTCTAACAGAAAGGCAGTATTCGACCCAGTTCCCTTCCTGTTGAACTATATAAACATAGTCCTGAGATGCAGTACCTAGGGAGAGCCCTTTCTTCAACTGTGGATTCTTTTTTTTTTTTTTATCAGAAGGGCAACTTTTCTTCAAAAGTGTTTTTGAAAGAAGAAACAAAAGTGAGTTATTTCTCTGAAGATCAGTTGTGGTTACGAAATTCATGATAGAATGGAATAAAAAATAGTTTCTCTACTCTCCTTGAGGCACTTAAATTTGCATATTATCAGATATATGGGTGAATCCAAGATGAGGAATCATTTTAATAGTCTGACACTCTAATGAAGTGACTGAAAAAGTGATTGAGATGATAAAAATATTATTAGGTCAAAGGACACTTAATGGTTAGCCCTTTCGTGGTTTATATGATGTATAAGATCAGAGCTTATCTTGAGTTTTCACACTGTTCTTCCATTGCTGGTGGCCTTGAGGGTAGGTAGAAATATTTGGCTCAGCAAGAATCTGGGAGTGAAACTCTTTGTTGTCTCTAATCAACACAGAAACGGCATTGACCTTAATAGGTATGTAGCCTATTTTTTTTCCTTATTTAGTCAAAGAGTGCCTGACCTCTGAATCTATAATGCCTAGAGTTGCGAAGATGCACTGTTTTGGATACAAAGGTACATTCTCTTTTATTAGAATTCACATTTTAAACTCACACCTATTTTAAAGATGATATATCGTTAACACATCAGAGGGACTTTTTGATATGTAGTGGAAGTCAACATTAAAAAAATGTCTGTAAGTGTTTAAGTACAAAACAGAAGGCAAGGTACAGAACTGCTTCTTAAAAACACTTTGAATTTAATAAGTAAAATTTTTGAAAGTGTGAAACAATTACCTCAGTGTGTGATTTACACATTTTCCCTGGAATGTGTTGTTTCTGGCAGGAGAATGGGCCAAGCTAGGGACAGCCCTGCTAAAGGGATTACTTTGCTCTGGCTCTCGTGTTTATTGAGTCACCTAGGGCTTCTCATAAAGCAGCAGCTTTCAAATGTACACACACCTGCGCTCGGCACCCTGAATACTCCCAAAGCTTGTTTAACTGTTCTCATACCCTTAGTATCTCTCCCTCCAGTGAGGTAAAAAAGCATTGAGATGTCCACATTCTGCTTTTTCCTTTTTAATTGGCATATAGCCATTTATGTGGTTCTGATGCTAACAGATGGAGTTATTTTTTAATGAACTGTAGTGCTCTTGGCCACCAGGACTCACAGAACATTGTCAGTATTGCCTTGTACTGTGCCTCAGTGAGGCTAATGCCTCTCGGGGAACATCAGATTGGAGGTCCTGCTGGGACAGAGCCCAGGGACAGGACGTGCCTCACTGCACCTTGCAGGCCATTTTGCATTGGGTTGGGGTGTTGGCTTCTCATTGTTATACAGCTGAACCTTGAACAACATGGGTTTGAACTGTGTAGGTTCACATACATGCAGATTTTTTCAATAAATAGTACACTGCTATAAATGTATTTTCTCTTCCTTATGGTTTTCTTTCTTTTTTAAAGAATAGTTTGTTGTAGTTGTTTTTGAGAGAGAGAGAGAGAGAGAGAGAGAGAGAGAGAGAGAGAGAGAAGGGGAGGGAGAAAGTGAGGAAGAGAGAGAGAGAGAGAGAGAGAGAGAGAGAGAGAGAGAGAGAGAGATATGAGAGCTCAACTCCAATCGGCTGCCTCCTGCACACACCCCCCACCCCAACCTGGGATTGAGCCCACAACAAAGGCATGTGCCCTTGACCAGAATCAAACCGGCAACCTCCTGGTGCACCAGACAATGCCCAACCAACTGAACCACACTGGCCAGGGCTTCCTGATGGTTTTCTTATTACCATATTCTTTCCTCTAGCTTACTTTATTATAAGAATACAGTATGTAATACATATAACATACAAAATATAGTATGCTAATTGACTGTTGATGTTATCAGTAAGGCTTCTGGTCCAAGTAGACTATTATTAGTTAAGTAGGAGACAGTTATACGTGGGTTTTTCACTGTGCAGGGGTGGAGCGGTGTCCATGCCCCTGAGTTGTTCAAGGGCCAGTTGATCCTACTAGCAGTCATAGCTCCTGTTATTATTTTCACTTTACTGATTGCAAAACTTGGGCTTCAAACACATGGTAGATACTCAGGCTTATTCAGAGTCTTTTTAAAAACCTTACTTAACAGGGTAAATGCTGAACTCCTTACTCTATCATATGACTCCACCTGCTTAGTCAAGATTCATGTCACTGTTTCCTTTCATAAATGTTCCAATTAATTCATCATCTTCCAAATGCATTTTCCCCTTTCTTTTCTCTTTGCTGTTGCTCTGGGTTTTTCCATTCTATTTATCCATACTGGTCTCATCTATCTTAAAATCAATAAATATTGAATATGGAAGTACACTGATTTCATAGCTCTGGAGAGAATACTGTACCTCTCCTTGCTCATTGCCCAGGAGGGACACAGATATACATACTTAATCCTAAATTAAGGCAGACTGTGTGATAAATACTGTAATAACGTACAGCAGAGACAGGGATCTTGAGGGAGGGGACATTCTTTCAATCTGATGGAGTCTGGGAAGGCTCCGCCCTCCTGCCCCAAGAGGAGATGGATTTTGTGGAGGTCTCTAATGTTCTGATCGATTGTAGGAAGATATGAGAGGAAGAGCATTCCAGGCAGAGGAAATAACATGGTTAGAAATATGGAAAAGGGAAACTAGGAGACACATCTAGAAAATGGTAAACAGTGAATACTTGGTGTCTTTTGATCATGGAGTGTTCATGAGTTTGTGGGAAAGGTGAGGACCTACTGAAAAATAAAGCCCGAAAAGCTTTGAGCTATATACTGGGGAGCTTTGAATATCAGCTGAAGCGTTTATGTTTTCCTAGTGTGCCGTGAGTGTTTTTAACTATTGGATTTAGCCATGGAAAGCAGATGGAAAAGTGGGATGAGAGAGGAAGAACTGACAATGAATTGGGAAACTAGTACAATAACTAAAGGCAACTGAAGTAAAGCAGTGGCTGTGATAATATA
>NW_005871070.1:6701488-6761229 GCF_000147115.1 Myotis lucifugus | reverse complement strand
TATATATATATATATATATCTATATATATTATATTATGGAAGAGGATATATTGGGATTTGGTATCTAGGGAATGGAGGGATGAGAGAAGAGTTAATGCCAACTCAAAAGAATTGAACATGAGCAGTTAGGTGAATGGTGTTACCATTGATTGAGGTTGGACACATTTTGATAAAGAGCAGTTTTGAAAGTGGAGTACAGTGACCTTGATGTCCAATTAATGCGGATATCTTAATGGGTAACCTGGGCATAGATATTTCTGCAACCTCTGCAGGTGATTCTATAGTGTAGGCAAATTTGAAAATGATGATTTAGGAATAGAAAAAGCCTGAAAATCATCTATGTATTTATGTGCAATACTCAGATGCAAATGCAGGCCTGAAGCTTCTTGCAGTGGGGATCAGTGCTAAGGATATAGGTTTGTCAGTCCACATAGAAATAATAGCCTTGGAAGCTGATATTCACAAGAAAGGACTGTTGTGTGAGAACAAAGAAGAGGTTTGATAGAACCTTGAGGAATGCCTAGAGTAACTAAGAGCAAGAATGCCACATCAAAACTGGGCATTAAGTGAGAATCCACACTCAACAGTGAAGCTCCCAGCCCCTGCCTCCCAGGATGCTGGCAGCCAGCAGATAGTAGGGATGTGGGTCAAAGGAACTTTTCATGGCATAGGGCTAACCTGAGCATGTTCATAGGATAAAGATACTTAAAAAGGGACCATTGAAGAAGATAGTTTCAAGAAGGATGAGAAAAAAAGATGAATTAGCACAATGATGAAGAAGAGGGACAGGGCGTGAGTCAGGTGGAGCTCTGAGTTTCAGGAAGGGAGGGTGTATCTTGCGAGACAAAGAAAAAGAACGAATATTGGGAGGTAAGCAATAGTAAAGAGGGAGGAGAGCCAAAGGATTTAGAATGAAGGGAAATTCACTGGAATTAGTCTGTGGGGCAATTATTTGACTACAGTGGTCGGCAAACTCATTAGTCAACAGAGCCAAATATCAACAGTACAACGATTGAAATTTCTTTTGAGAGCCAAATTTTTTAAATTTAAACTATACAGGTAGTACATTGTTATTAACTTAATTAGGGTACTCCTAAGGCTTAGGAAGAGCCACACTCAAGGGGCCAAAAAGCCGCATGTGGCTCGCGAGCCGCAGTTTGCCGACCACGGGACTAGGAGGAGGGTTGAGGGTGAGGAGGGACTAGAGAACAAGAGTATGATTCAAATCCCACCCTCTCAATAAAAGTTTCCTACAATTCCCAGTCCTAAGTGACTGCTAGTCCGTCTAAACTACACTGCATTTATTATTTGTACCACACATTTGGTGATTACTCACACACAGCCTTGTGATACCACTTCCATTGTTATCTTGGACTTCCATTTATATCTTCTATAGTTAACATTGAAGGTGATTACAATCCATGGCCCAGAGCAGCAACTACATCCTAAACATTTTTGTTTCACGGGTTTTAAACATTGAGCTGAAAAATAGGTTTTATTTAATTTTATAATTAAATTGACATAATATTGATGGTTGATTTATATTATTATTAAAGCTAAAGACAGAGCTTCACTTTATCTTCTCATCTTTCATGATACTTTATCGTAGCTGTATAAATAATGGCATAATCTTCTTACCATCTGCTCTTTCTTTCTACCATTCTCTCTTTTGCCGCACAATCTTTCAAAGAGCCATTTCAACTATTTTCCCCAAATAGCTAGCAATTTATACTATAAAAAGGAAAAATGTAATTTTATTATTATTTTTGTACTTCCTTGAGTCAGGTCAGTTGGTCAATTATTTTAATAGGTTGTAAGTTTTTTTTAAAAGTCTTTATTTAAACGGATTTACTGAAATAATATACTGAGTTGCTCCTTTGGAAAAGAGTGGAAGCATCTAATATGACTGAGCAGCTGACTAACACACTGGTTGACGAGATTCCTAGTCTTTGCTCCAAAGCTCTCTAACAAGATTAGGCGAGATTGAACCCGAGAAAGTAAAGGTCTCTAAATTGACATAAACTCATTGGGCAGAACTGAATCACACCGCTATTTGAATCTCTAACAAAGTCTAATCTCTGACATATTATATTTGGTGCACTATAATCTGTGTACAAGCACACATCCTTCTAGTAAATGATGGATGCGGTTTAGTTAATATAATATAGTTTACAATACTAGATCTTTGTAGGAAATGTAGCTCTGCTCTGTCAAATGACCCAGAGCATCACTTCTCTGGAACAGAGTCTGTCTCCATAAAACACACACTCATGTGTTTTTCCAAACCAGCTTGGTCAAATTCGATAAATGAATTTCACTGGATAGTTTCATTTGTCTAACACCAGAAAAACCAATAATTTTTGTTAGGAATTCTGGCCTAATTGTGATGCCAGAAATAAATTAGTAAATTTTCATCAACATATTTAGACTTCAGTACTTATCTGAACCTTTTATAGGTTTTTCATAATCTGAGGGCTGTGCATTTTGAATTATGAGGAATTTTGAAAAACTTCTTTTGTCTCAGCTCTTTTCTATTTTTCAGCCCCTCATGGCCAAAGTTTTTATTTCTTTCCTAGTGGAAAGTAAACAAATAGCTGCATGATATAAACTCATGATGCTGATGCTAAGCGGACTCAGTAGTATCAGTGATCTTGACTATTGTAGGATGATGCTGACCAGCTTAGTGTGTTGGCACTTTTCCCACTACTCAAGGCCTAGGAGGGTCCAGAGCCTGGGCTGCTTTACACCGGCCTTCTTTTTTGATCACACATTGTTTCTCCTCTTCACAAACTCTTCTAAGAATTACATATTTATAAAATGGCATCTTTCTGGGCCCCACTGCCATGCTTATTAATGAAGTTCTGTGTCACGATGTTTTTTTTCTCTCTCAAATAAATTAGACTAATATGACTCAACAGAACACAGAATGTATTTTTTCAGAGTTATTATTAAATTGTGCTATTTATTTTCATTGCATTTTAGATGAAGTGAAATTATCTCATTTCCTAATAAGTGAAAACTATGATGCTATTACTATTAACCAGTAATTGAAAATTCCTCCCCCTTTACTTTTGGTTAAAATCTAAGAATTATTAACTGTATATTATAGGACAAAAGCAAGAGTGATGTGAACAAAGATATCACTGGATAAAGGTAAAGTTGGTGTTTGGAGTGTTTTTCTTCCTTTGTAATTACTTTTGTATTTTTTTCCAATTGTATTGTAGTTTTGAGTTGTATTTCTGCTTCCGGCCTTTAACAAATAGCATTTTCTATCACTATCTGCAGATTCTTGCAGTCTCAGTTGTACACAAAAAGCTTAATGAATGTTCTTCATTGACTAATACCCAAAAAGGAAATTGGTAAAAGAGTTTGAAGATAGAATCTTTGGAAATCCTGCATTTTAAGCAGATGTTGTTTCACAATAGCTTCTTTCAATGAATACCTCAAAATAGAAACTCCCGTCGTGTGTACTTTTCCTAGGCAATCAATAGTTTTATTTCTTTCCATAAATGGTAAAATTGGATATTAGAAAGTATAGGCACACTTTTCCTCATAAAAGAGAAATGGATTGGAGATGTTGCACTAATGATATAATCATCAACAGCAGCAGCAAACAGTTGTTATTAAGCTTAGTGCAGGCTTGTGGTCTGCCTAACCAATAGCCATTTTCCTCCTCCTTTTTCTTTTTTATAACATAATAACCCATTTTGTCCACATAACTACCAGCTCTCATACCAGGTAGTTCAGGTGAGATGGACCTGATTCCCCAGCCCATGCAGTGATCACAACCACCTGCCCCCTCCCCCTACTATGTTAATGATTGGTTTAGGCACAGCCGATTGATGCACTTCTGACCAGTGAGATATGAAAGAAGTCTCTTGCAGGGCTTTGGATAAGGTTTCCTTTCTTATAGAGAGAGACAAACATGAGGGAAGGTTCCCTTTCAAATCCTGGGTACTTTCACAAGGAGCTGAAGCTAAACTGCTATAGCTGTTTCATCACTGTGAATAGAGCTAGGTTGAAGAAAAAGCTTCTATGCCAAAGATGATAGAAGGCAAAGATACATTCTTTATATTATTGAGCAGTTGAGTTAACTAATCCTTCAGTATTTGAAATAATTTCCCTCTTTGTTTAGCCTTATTCTATTAGTGAAGTTGGATTTTTTGTTATAGGGGACACAAGCATCTATGCAACAAATTCAGTTTTAGTGAATTATTATAGACTGCTAGGTATTATCTCAAACACCTTCTTTTACTCCCCCCACCCCCAATGCTGAACTGTCATTTTTTTCCTCTTACTTTTCAATTTATTGCTACATGGTACCTTTGACCACAGTCACTCTATTGAAATTATTCTCATCAGTGTTTACTCAGGCCTTCTTGGTTACCAAATCAAACAGTCTCTGAGCCTCACATCCTTAATCTATAAATAAAACATTTGATCCTTATTGGTGGTTTTAATTTAAAAGTTATTAAAATTATTTAACAATAATTGTTTTCATACAAAATGTTACATGTAGCCCTGATATGTAAAACAAACCAAAGTAGAATTTCTTGGTTGACTCAGAACCTGGAGGCTTTGTGCCCTGCATACTGCCACCTGGGCCTTCGATAGCACTCCCTGTCCCAGCCTGTGCAGAGTTTGCAGGTTCCACAGGACATAGTTAAAAAACTAGCCTCCTACTTTGACATTCTTGTCAGTGCCTCTCCTGCCTTTTTTTCATTTGCACTGTAACTACCCAGAATGCTTTAGTCATTTTCCATCACCTACCAATAAAGTTCCTTTCTTTTGAGCTTTGTTCCTTTGAGTCTCTTTTGTCTTCCTTTGCTACAGCCACATGGGGCTACTTCTATTCTCCAAAACTGACCAATTTGTCCTTTTTTTGTATGCTCTTCTCATTTTGCTTTTTATTTCTTTGCCCATCTTCACCTGTTCAAGCCTTTCAGTTCCCACCCAGTACCCATCAAATTACTCTCAATTTTCTCAATGTTCCTATAATATTTGTACCTTAATTATAGCACATATCACATTCTCTCTTTGAATTTTGTATTAAAGATATTCTTCAGGTTGCATGCTCTCTGAAGGTGGGGAACTATTTCTTGTTAGTTGTTCTGTACCCAGCAGTGCTCAGCATATATTCCTCAAATACTACTGTCAAATAATACTTGTTAATGAACAACAAATTTACAACAGAAATAAAAATTCTTAAATTATATAGGTATTCTTTAGGTTATTTATATTAGTTTTTAAATATTTGTGTCAGTTTTTATTTATTATTATTACTTATTTTTTAAAATATATTTTTATTGATGTCAGAGAGGAAGGGAGAGAAAGATAGAAACATCAATGATGAGAATCATTGATTGGCTGCCTCCTGCACGCCCCCTAGTGGGGATCAAGCCTGAAACCTGGGCATGTGCCCTTGTCAGAATCGAGCATGGGACCCTTGAGTCCACAGGCCAATGCTCTATCCACTGAGCCAAACTGGCTAGGGTTATGTCAGTTTTTAAATTGATCTATACTCTCTGAGGTTATGGAGATTAAATTGACTTAATTAAGTAAATTTAATTGATATGATAGAATCTAGGCCAGTAAAACTAAGATAAAGTATTTTAATGAAAAGTGCTTTATAATTAAAAAAAAAAGAAAAACAAAGCAATGTATTATTGTTCTTATTTGGAAATTTGGCCTTCTTGACATTTTAAACAAGGTCATTTAAGAGTTAGTTAGCTCACTGACATCATAGATATGCCAGTTGTGAATTAATAAGTGTGATTAACAGCTGGGTTAATACTAAGATTTTTAAACATTTAACAGCAGTTGTTATTGAGTTCCCAAACAGGACAATCAAATGTGTAATTTCAAGAAAATACATAATTTTTGTATTTGTTTTCCCATTTCCTATAATTGCTATAACGTTATAATTCCTAATAGAATGTGTTTGAAAATTCTACTAAGTTTAATAAAAGTTATAAAAGTTGGTGAAGGAAAGGATGTACCACTGTACTACTATTTAGTTTCTACTATTTCATTTTAGTTGCTTAGTGCTTCATTTTATTAATATATTTAAATAGTTTTGATGGTAAAGAAAAAGTATATTGATTTGGTAAGGTTATTATTTCAAATAAATGGTAATAAGAATATATCATATGATATAGTAGTGATAGTATAGTGCTTGACATGATTTGAAAGGAAAAAACATACAAATAAGTTTAGTAAGTTTTTTCCAAGACTAAATGTTATCAATTATTTTCATAACTGGAGAGGAACTGACTTTGAGATAGTAATAATGATACAGACAAATAAGATATATTCCAGAATTAGATAACTGAGCTTAAAATAAGTCCACATATCCATAGCCTTGGGCAAACATTAGATACTGTCCCTAGGGATCAGTAAGTCTTAGGATTCCTTCCTTACGCCTGTCTGGTCACCTGCAAAGGAGGAATGATAATGCTACCTCCCTCCCTCACAGGGTTGTTGAAGAAAGTAGATGATGTACATGGAAGTATTCTCAGAGTTGGATAGTTACAAATTCATATGTGGTTACCAAGAATACCAGAGATGGATAGTTCATACATTCCTAAACTCCTGTAGCTGCTGCCAGAGTAGGAATTTGACTCCCTGTTCCCATGTAAGAGTGGTTGGGGGCTGGGGCCATGGTCCGGTCTACAGTGAGGACCTTTGAGTGGGACATGGAATGAAGGAGAATCACTGCATCCAAGGAGAAGGAGGGCATGAGAAGCAAGACACAGTCTGAAGCAGGGACTGAGTCTACAACTGGAGGCAGAGGGAATGGGTGTGAAAAGGAAAACAGGAAGTCGAACCTGAAAAGATCCACTTTGAAGCACCAATACATAGAGCCAGATGCTTCACAGTAGGGACCTTGGGTGATACTGAGATGGTGGTGATTGGAGCTGTTAAGGTGCCGGAAAAAATAGAATCAGTCCCAGCTTAGGCCATGCCTTCTACACACCACCTGTGAGTCCCCGGGTTCCTCTTCCGTGCAAAAATACTGGCCCTATGCACCCCATAGATTCAGGGTATGACATCTTCATATGTTTTGAGCTCTAGCATTCTCCCCTAGGTGATTAGATCCAGATATTTAACAGATATAGGATCTGAATTCTTAAATTATGATTTTTTTTTAGAGTTAAACTTTTTTTAAAAATATATTTCATTGATTTTTTACAGAGAGGAAGGGAGAGAGATAGAGAGTTAGAAACATCGATGAGAGAGAAACATCGATCAGCCGCCTCCTGCACATCTCCTACTGGGGATGTGCCCGCAACCAAGGTACATGCCCTTGACTGGAATCGAACCTGGGACCTTTCAGTCCACAGGCCGACGCTCTATCCACTGAGCCAAAACGGCTTCAGCTTAAATTACGATTTTAATGCTTGTAATTGTTATTGGAAATAGTTATTATGATACCTTTTCAAGGGCCTTGTATGTTAAGATTTTATTCACATTTATCTAGAGATGTACAGTAAATTGCTTCTATGACTGTGCATTCATTATTTACTCTTGGTAGGTCTGGTATTCATGGGGTAACATTTAAAATTTGTCAATTGGCTGGTGATTGAACACTAAGCTGCTGATTCCTTTTTACTTCCCACATTTCCCCTCTCCTTGCCCATTAATTTTGTAGGACTCAGTTTAAGTTAGGAAAGGAAAATGGGTTGCTTAACATGAGCATGGTCAAGGAAAGGCTCTGCCTCTGACGGCCTTACCCATAGGAGCCTTAGTAAATTCCTTTCTCAAAGAATTTGACGCTTGCTCCTTAACTACCAACGATGCCTAGAGATAAGAGATCTGTGCCACAGTTGCCAACAGAGAAGACTCAAACGATGAAAAAATAGGAAACTTTTTCCAAATAGCTTTTCAGCACATATGGCCTGGTCTTGCAACTCCCAGCCCATAAAGCAGTATTTCCCATGAGAATTTCCATATCTTGGTCTCCTAACAAGCATTGAGCACTAAGTGGGCTCCGCTGTCTGTTGCATCTGACTGCTCCGTGTTAATCATCTAGGCTCATAGAGGGCTAGAAACCCTGGGGATTAGTGTATAACGGAGTCAGTAAAGTGGTTGGTTTGTGCAAAAGTTTGGGGGACGAGAGGAGAGTGGTAAAGTGAGTTGACACTGGCAACATGAGTAAAAGTGGTGGTGAAAAGGCAGAGGGACAGCCTTTCCTATCTAATTGTGCTGTGATTTTGAACAATCAAAGAGATCTTTGTCCCCTACAAGCTTATTTTAGTTATTTTCAGTTTGGCAGTAAGAAGCTATTCATCTAGTGCAAATGAAAAGCAAGTTTTTGGGTTTATGAAGCCAGGGCTCCACACAGCTGGGAGAGTATGGGAAGATAGTTGTGTTAGGTGGCCGTAAATTACGACAGCATGCTGGACTAATAGGACAGATGAAAAATGCTGTTCAAGAAAAATAGTCTCCTTTTAATAAAACACATGAAATTCCTGCATCCTGCATCTGCCATGATATAATGACCCTATTAACAGAAAAGAAATGAAAAATAAGGAGTCAGCACAGTTGTTACCTAAGCCTGTCATAACATTTTAAATTGCTTAAAGTTGCAGTTTCCTAAAAAGATGTTCCAGTTGTTGAGTGGCCCTTTTGGCTACTTGGCAAGATCCGTAATTCAGGATTTCACTCTTAAGGAATTTTGCTTCACTTTTCCTTTGTAAAAGGGTCATGGCATTTTATATAGTACAGAAAACTCTGAAATGATTAAGGCCAGAAAAAATAGGTAGGGAAAAATAAGAAAACATACCTCTTTCCCTGTTTCATAAAACTGTGAGTACTAAGTAAGACAAACAACTTCATAATTAGAAAAAAATTATGAGAAGTTATTTTTATTCTAAAACTCACATTAATGGCTTTGTCTGCTGCACAGTTATTACCAATTGCCATTAACTTGTTGGCACAAACAAGCTTAAAATTTATTTCAAATTCTCTCGTCCTAATAATTTTTTTGAAAAAGTGTGGCATTCAAATGGCATAATTAAAACAAGTAGAATAATAAACATATATTTATGAAGGGTTGTGAATGTATTTGTTTTAAGTTGAACAAATAACTTGTAGTGATTTTGTAAGTCGAACAGTAAATAATTAAAATAAATTTAAATTCAAATATTAACATTTCAATTTCCAGTTTGGTGAACATAAGCAAATTATTATAAGTTTGTTTTCAATTCCTGCAAAGCATATTAAAATTAACTTTTCCTCCATTTAAGTAATGTGTATGACTAAACTTCCTTCCTACTGTGAAACGGTTTCATTTATTGCTATTTGTAAACTGCCTGGGATAGATGCAGAGTGGATTGGGCTCAAAACTCCTTGAACAATTTCTTTTGAAATAACACTACATACGTTAAGCTCAATTACACATCCAAACAGCCACAGCTCACTTTTGGTAATTTATTCATTGATTTAACATAGTACCCAGAAGAGCCATGCCTGCTGTCATTTCTGTAATATATTATGTTTTAAATATACTCATGCTCACCCATGCACACCATTAAGGTGTGCATAAACCTGTGTTTTTCTCTCTTGACAGCTATAAATGTTTGTTATTATTACACAAAACATATGTTCATGTTGTTTTTGTCTAAATTATTCTATCTGGGGCTATAAAGTTTTAATGTTATTAGTTGCCCTTAGAATTTTAATGTTTCACTGCTATAACCTTCTTAGGATTTCTGTGCAATTAAATAGAAACTATTTCACTGCAGCCTGGAAGAACAATATATTTTATACAAATAAAAAAAATCTTGCTCCATTTTATTTCATTGTAGTAAAAGTGTTGGCTTGACAGTTTTCCTTTTTGGTCTATGGAAGTGTCACCTGTGGTCATACCTGAGCACCAGCTGCATGCAGAACATTGCTCGTCCCGTTCCTGGCATCTGCTGGAAAGACATGAGTTAAGCACCCTTTTAACCAAAAGGATGATTTTTTACCAGCCACTCAGGGTCATTCCAGATGCTATTTAGTTGACTCCACTTGGGCCTGGCTTTGGTCTAATGTGGACAGAGACCAACAGGGACCCAATGAGAAGTCCATTGTTATTACAAACATGTTTCTAACTAGTTTGTTTTCCCACCTTGGGTCAAAGATGATTTTATTTCAAATCAGTGGAAACTATGATTTGGTAAGCTGTGGGCATGCTTTTCTCTTATGGCTCCTCTCCTTTCTATACACAGTCACTGAACTTGGTCTGGAATTCTCTGTTCTAACCAGAGCGTGTTGTAGACTAATCTTGAAATCTAATTTCTCATGGATAGAATCTGTAAGTTGCAAATAATCTGTATTTCACAGTTGAAGTTCTAAGGGTATCTTGACTTGTCTACCTGTAATCCTATAGTTAATGTTGGCAGTGCCCACTCCACTCCAACTCTTTCTCTATAAAGTGCCAGGGCCGAGTAATTGAGTCTTAACTTCCATTTTACCTCTGTATACCAATCACACTACGCCTATTGTCATCTTCCTAAAATACATGTTGAATCACATCAAACTCTAGCGCAAAAGCTTTGCCACAACTAAACCCGAGTTCCTGAATAAGGTGTTCAAATACAGGTTTCAAGTGTACAACTCAACAAAACATCCCCTGCACACTGCGTGCCCATTGCCCCAGTTAAGTCTCTTTCCGTCCCATTTAAAACTGCTACATTTCTACAAAACTTGCTTCTGTGTGGTTTCTTATGTGTTTCATTTTGTCTTGTTCACTACAATAAGCTCCTTGAGGGCAGGAACTATACCTCTTTCATGTTTGTTTTCTTACCAATGCCTTGCACAGTATGTAATAGGTACTGCTTTATTGATGATTGAATGAACAATATTTTTCCTTTTTTAAACCTTGAAATACTTGGGAATCATTCACTATTAGGCTGATATCAACAGAGTTTTATCCAATCTCCCTGCTTTTGTTCAGGTTTTCTGTATAGGAATAGAGACCTAAAGCACATCTGACAGACTTATAGGAAAGGAGGTTATACATCTCCTCAGAGCAACATGTTGTTAGTGGAAAATAACATTGTTAATAATTTTTTTGCTTACATCTGAAAGTACCATCAAATGCTCAGTCCCTTTTGTACCTGTCCTCTGAGGAATCAAAGATGATCTGGCCTTCATTCTTGGAATTATCTCCTACTGAAGTAAAACCTCAATGTGAAAATTAGAGAAGCAAAATAAATGGATTTTGAGCTAGGAGTACTGCATATGTCAGCACTGCTTAACCTCAGTTTACAGCCCTATTTGACTTGTGAGAAAATTAGCTATTTATTACCAGTATTTGGTATTCTTTTGTTTTTCCAGATTATGAGTTTGAGTTGCCACTAATATTGAAATTTATTTTCTACCAACTTGATCCATTATTAATTAAGACATAAAATGTCAGAGCATTATAAGGGCTTTATTCTTTTTTCCTTAAATGATGCCCCTTAAGTAACCTATTATGGAATGTGAATTTCCCAGTCTCTTGGAGCTGAGCCTACTAGGATGTTATTTTAACAGAAATAGGGTAGTGTCCCTTCTCTTTCTTCTCTGGTGCTACTCCAGGTTGATGGTGGTCTCCAGGAAAGGAAAACAGGAAATGAAGTTCTTAAAGGATTTGTGGAAGTCTCTCCTCTTCAAATCATCTTTTTGGACTTTTCTTCTTTTTAGCTCCCACACTTCCCAGTTTAATAGCAATATGCAAAGCCCAGTTGGAAATAGACTTAGAAAGCCACATTTAACTCACTTTTAAGCCTTTACTTATTTATATTTCTTCTTAGAGTGGTCTGAAATGGTGGAGATTAAGGTTTTTAACAGGCAGCAGTTACTGCTTACGAATAGATCTCCTCAAATTTACACCATTTTAATTATACTTGAATTTTTTTATTTTATTTTTTTTACCAATTATATGGTCAACGTCTTTCTGCAAGGTAAGAGGAGATGGTGGGGGAGTAGGGGCAATGGAGGGAAGTTGGTGTGGAGTCTGAGCAGCTTTCTCTTTTAAAATAGAAAAGCCTCTAATGGAAAAATGCAATATTTGTTGAAAGGTGGAGATAACAGAAAATAGTAAGTCAAGATGCTTGGTCACAAAATAGTCTTCCATAGAGTGCTCATTACTGCTAAGTAATTGACTGTGTTACAAGAAGGTTTCTCAGTCAGGAAAGGGTCAAGGAGGTCAGTTATCTGGTGGTAATGACCATAGCGGTCATTAGACGGTATTAATATTATTAAGAATAGAAATTTAACTTTCTATTGAAGTTTTTATTTAAATGATATTAACTTCAGTTCAACTTTTAATTGAGGTGCAACCATCCACATTCTATAGCTGGGCACCAAGAAGTAATGAACGTAAAATTACATGTTCTTCTGATAGGTTGATGGGTCTTTATTAGAATTTCAGGGCTCCACCGAGCTGTCATTAGGCACAAAGTGCCCTGAAGTCTCTATTTGAATTACAGCTGGGTGGATGATTCAGGAAATGATTTCAACCTTCAAAAGATAAAAAAGGAGGGAATAATAAAAACAAAGTTTTTATTTCCTTTTTGCCTTTTTGCTTTTTAAGGTGAAAAGGTCCATTTATATGGCCAGTTTTTGATCCATTTGCCAGGCCTTTAAAACACAATATACGTTTCCATTCTTTCCTTCCTTCTTTGTTCCTTTTTATCTCCAACTAAAGGGGAATCAAAAACATCCCCCCAAAAGAGGGTGTTTTTTTTTCTTTCCAAGTTTTAAGGAAGTTCATCCTCTGAATAATTCCACACAACTGTGTGTCACCGATTCGATCAGGAGAGTAGTACCTATGAGAAGAAGAATAAACTAAACACTTCATTAAAATATTTAAGTTTAGTGAGTCAATGCCACAACTTTGCCAGCCATGATTTATAAATAAGCTGTTTTCTAAATAAAAGCCTGCAACCATGTGCAGTTCAGATCTCATGGGAAGGATATGCATTGGGAGGGGATCTCCTGTTCCTCCTTCTCTGGGAACAAAAGAGAGATGAGGCAATTTCAAGGTTCGTAATTTCACCTCTTTGAGCCAAGAAGGAAAGAGCTGTGGGTAGTGAACAATTCCATAAGCAAGATCATTCCACACCTAAAACCCTTTGTTTCCTCGAAAGCATAAACTTAGTGAAGATTTGGTGTTAAGTTGGTTGTCTGCCATTTTACAGAGAAGAAATTTGCTGAAGGAATTGCTAATGGCCTTTTTTCCTTTGGAAAAGGATTCAACCTACTTTACATTTTTGGTAGATAGCCAGCATTTTGTCATTTAGACATGTCATGTTACTATGAAAACATTATGCATCAAAACACAGCATAACTGTGTGACTTGCTGAAGACTAGTTTCTTGAAAAAAAGGGGAGAGGAAAAAAATGAAGAAAGGTGGGCTTTTTTTTTTTTTTCAATGTAAAAGCCATTCAGCATATTCCCTCCCTCCTCTCCCCAAGAACTAATAGAACTAGCCCACGTCTCTGGATGCCCAGTGTGGGCTTCTGTAAATGGGAGAGATCAACCTCAAGCTTCGTTTCTAGTCAGAGAACATACATACTTGGTGATGACATGTTCCAGTGCAGCTAGTTGCATGTGAACATTCCTTTATCAAGAAACTGGAAGACCTAGATTCCAGATTTTTAAACACAACTTAAAGTTCTTTCAGAGATTTTGACATATATTTTGTAAGAATTATAATACTCTGCTATATTATATTGGCTAAGCAAAATATTAGTTTGGAATAATGTTGATGTGAGATAAAAAGAAAACTGATTTCCAAAAGCTAGGAGAACATGACCATTTCTGTGTGATAACCGGAAATTTTTATTCCATTATGTAGAATTCTCTTCTGTGTGCAAACCGAGACTGCAGTGCTCAAGTGCCTCTTCCTGTCCCCATTAAACAATTTAACATGTAAATTTTTTAATTGAAGATCTCATTTTAAACTTGGATTTTGAGAAGATCTTGTTTTATAGGCTGGTTTAATTTACTTCAAACCATTTTTAAATTGCAATTAGAAATAAGGTCCAAGATGAGACTATAAGCGAGCAGCCAGTTCAACATTTAGTAAATGAAGGATTTTTTCCAAGTATAAAAAGAGTATAATTGAAATTGCCTCATGTTGCAATTATGGAAAAGCAAAGCAATATAATGCATTACTTGCAGACTTTAATGAAAAACCTGTTAGTGCAATGGAGTTGGGTATCAGCATTGATTTTATTTTCCAAGACATTTAAGAAATACATATTTTTAATGATTTTAGAGAGAGAGGAAGGTAGAGGGAGCAAGAAACATCAATGGGAGAGAGAAACATCAATTGTTTTCCTCCCTTACGCATCCCGACTGGGGATTGAGCTTGCAACCAGGTTATATGCCCTGACCAGGACTTGAACTTGCAACCTTTTGGTGCACTGGACTACACTCAACCAACTGAGACACACTGGCTAGGGCTCCAAGACATTTTTGTACTAGTTTTTACAATTGTTCAGGGGAAAAGGCAAGAGATGCTTAGGACCAGAGAGAAAATATTTCTTTCAAAGCTAATGTCACTTGCTAGGACGTAGATGCAAGCAATAACCCCAGCAGGAGTGAAATTATAACCTGATAATGTGAGCTGCCAATGTTCTTTTAAATTTGAGGTAAAATGTAAGACCTTTTACATAGAAGACATGACATTTGCTTACTAGTGTAACCCTTTTCAGATACAAAGGGGTTAGTTCTTTCATAATTTAAAGGATTCATTATTCCTCCTAATATTAATAGTAATAGATGTTTATTGAAAATAACCTGGAAATTACAGAAAATGATAAAAATAATAAAATCACAACTACTAGTATATCACCACTGAGTGGTAAGGATGGCTAACATGCTAATGTATGATATTTCTTTCTAGTCTCTTTTCTGCCAATCATTTTTGTGAATTAAAAAATCCACAGATTATAGAGATTTAAATTAGATCAAGATACTTTATACTTTATATTTTTTTATTAAGAAATATGGTTTCCATGCCTCATTTTCCACAAGTAGGATTTCATTTTGTTTGGGAGTTTTGTTCTCATATTTATTCTACTAAAATCTTACATTGTATTTTAAATACCCCATTTATTGTTTACCATGTTATTTTTAGAAAATTATTCTTTGAGCACCCTATGTTTGTGTATAAGATTAAGATTAGCACCACTTCTGTGCTTATGCAAATAAACTCATGATGTTATAATGACAGGTTTTATATTTACCAATTTTCCACTTTTCAGAATGCCTTCTTGGATAGTTTATGATTTCATGATTGGATTTCATGATTGAATAGTTTATGATTTTTTAAGATTGAGATTGGTTAGATTTTAAATAGGTTTTACAAATGTAGCAAAACAGAGTTGGTAAACACTATATATTACAGTTGTGCAGTTGTACAAAACTAGGAGAAATACATTTATTGATCTCATGAGAGCAGTAATTGCAGCATGAAGAGATGGGATTCTATTCACATTCTTTCAGTGCTTCAGCGTCGGTGCTGTGATTGAACCCAGCACTCCAGCATCACCAATAAGATAGAGCTCATAAGACTATTTGAGCTGCTCTATTGAAAGTAGTCTTAGAATAAGCTGCTAAAGTTGCCACCTAAGTGAGATGTTTAAGATTATTTTAAAAATTTACAGCAGCATTTTGATTGTCAATTTAGATAAAGGTTTTTAGAAAGCAAATACAATATTGTCTAGATATGGTTATGCTGTGAGTTGTCAGTGTCCCTTTATAAACATGGCTACATGAGTAGATCATTATAATACAAAAGAAGCCTTCTTAGACCTTAATGGCATACTAATAGCATTCTGTAATATTTATGGAAATGGCATTGTAGAGGATGGGGAGTGAGATAACTTTCTCCTCCTAATGTTAGAATTTTCAGCATTATATTTATTCCTTTCCCCAGGGCTTAAAAACATTTTTTTTGGTTTTTTGTTGTTGTTTTTTTAAATGGAGGATGCTTTGAGGTGGGGAGTGATATGACTGGACGTCTATTTTGCTGTAAACCATTAACCATACTTTTTCCTCCTTGCTCAGGTCAACGAAAACAAATATTTCTTGAGCATCTTATGTAGAAAATATATTGAATTCTCTTTAAATACCTTTAAGTAAATGTTTAGGAGCTTTTGTTTTATAGAAGGGACTTAATTACTAGAATGATCCGTCAGTTCATTTATTAATATTCTCCAAATATTTATTAAGTACTTAATATCTACCACACATTCCAATATGTTTTCTTCCCCAGACTTTGCAGTTTTGTGTTCTGGGGAAACTTGGGCTTCCCCTAGAAGATATGGTAGGATTGCAAGAAAGAGAGACAGACCATTTTTTAATTGAATGTCAGGCAGAATTTATCTTTAATGGGAATGTTCTGGTATCAGCAAACTGTGCTCTTATGAAGTGGTAAATGTGCAGAGATATGCATCTACAGTATGTCTAAGAATCCAAACGGGAAAGCTGGATGGGGAGTTGGGAAGGGGATCAAAGAACCAGGCTTTGAACCAGAGAAACAATGACCTTTTGGAAAGACCTTGGGAGCTCTAAATGACCAGTAAGAACAAGAGACTTGAGCAAGAACAAGACGGTGCAAAATAAGGTTCAGACTTTAGCTTTATAGGTTTAACCATTCCAATTACAGGCTTGCAAGTGACTCATTCTAAGAAAACCATTATATCACTTTTATTTGATGTAATGATGTGCATATTTGGGGGTGACTTGTTTAGCACCAAATGTATTTAGACTCGTTTATTCTTAACTATCAGTTATTGTTTCATATGTATATTGTATGTGACTGGAATATTTTATTAGGTTGGTGGCGACAAAGATTCAACAAAATCACTTTAATTATAATTACATCTAGAATAGAAAATAAACAACGTATGGACACATGCTAACTGGGTCCTTTCTCTGTTTACTTTTCTAATTTTATTTTATTTTAATTGTAATGAAACAGAGTATAAAAATTTATATTTACCCCATCAATTCATAAAACTGTTTTTGACTCACTTTTTAGACAGATTTTAGACACAGGACAATAAAATCAGACAGCATAGGTCTTTACAGCAGAAAATACGGAAGTAGAACAGCAGTTATTCACCTTAGGACAGAACCCTCTATCAGGGAGAACAAGAGATTGTACCCCTTCTATGAAGTTCACTCATTTCAGTCTGTTGCTTTCATATATAGTGACAGCATCTGCAAAAAGCATGCCTTTCTCTGGTAGATTGCATTATTGTTCCCACAATTCACTCCCCTTTCCTGTAAAAGGATTACACACCCCTGCCTACCACCATGTGACTTGCAGGCCTCCTGTGGAGGAGGATGTACCGCTGCCCCATCAGTGTTGAGCTAGATCTTGGCTGTGTAACTTGCTGTTGACAATGGTAAATGAGCAGATGTTTTAAGAGCCATTGCGTGTCTCTGTCAGCTCTCTGGCTCTTGCCTCTGCCACAAGAATAGCATGTCCAAATAGGGGCTGCGCCTTAAGCTTGGATCCAGGAATGAAGAAGACAGATGGAGAAAACTCCCAACTCACTCACAGCCATCCTTAGCAGACGTGTAATGTAAGTGAGAAGCAAACATTCATTTTTTAAGCCTCTAACATTTGGGGGTTGTAACTGCAGCAAAGCTTACCCAATACCATTACCAAAGCCCTGACCAGGTATTTTTCCCATCCTCATCAAACCAGTCTGCACTCCGCACGCATATCTCCTCAATTCTGTCTCCCTCCAGTACCACTTTCTTGCTCACAAACCTTCCATGGTTCCTTATTGCAAATTCAAACCTTTTCTATTTCTAAGGCAGCCTATAGTTCAATTCTCATGTCAAACTTATTCTTAGTTTTTCCTCCACAAGCCTCTGTCACTAATTGGCCCAGTTTCCTCATTGTCCTCCAAGCTCCACACATATGGTTCGGTCATTAGAGTATAGTGGTCAAGTGTGGTTTCTGCATTCAGACAGCCCAGGAGTGAACCCCGCTCCCATCACCAACTAGCTGGGTGACCTTGAACAAGTTCCTCAGGCCATATCAGCTTCAGTTTCCTTATCTGCAAAGTGGAGGTAATAAAAGTTCCCAACTCACAGAGCTGTAATACTAGCTAATGTTAAGTTCAGTGTGAACCTGCCACATAGTAAATACTCAATAAGCATTAACTAGCATTATGTTGTTGCCTTCACCTGGAATGCTTCTCTTCCTTCTCATTTATATCCATTCTAACCAAACTTCAGGTTTGAGTTTAAAACCCACTTTTTCTGTGAAGTCTTCCCTTACAATTTTTGAGTACTGCCTTTACTTGCTCTTTATGGTTTCCTCCTCGCTTTAAGCTTTTTGAAAACAGTGATGACTTAAAGCTACTCTGTATCCTTCTATAGGTTGAGGATATGGCTATCCAGCCTAATTGATTGTAATTTTCTTGGTGAAGTTATTAATTTTGAGAGCTAGTTATTTTGTGGGGAGAGAGAGATAGAGTCAGTGCAGCAATGGCTACCGTTTTAGCAGACTACTACTTTCAGCCACTCTGAACAGGATTGACATCTGGCATGTCATCGCCCTTTCTTCCTAAATGCACCTGAAACTTGGAAGAACCGTGTAGCCATAATAATGGAGTTTGTGTTAAAATGAAAACAAGTTAAGAATTCAAAGCTAAAGCAAGTGAGGCCCAGACACTAGGGTTGGTGTTCAGTGTAGAGTTCCAGAGTGACCTCAGTGTTACTCAGTTTCTTGGGGGATTTTGAAAGGGAAGGTCATCCCTATCTCAATAAAGTGAATGTTCTGCAAAGGTCAAGTTGTCTTATGTTGTTTGGGACTCACTGCTAAGTACTTCATCAGTTATTTTCAAATTGGAAAATAAAGTTACAGCCTTTCTAGGAAACTCTGGGAGTTAGTTTATTTTAGTGAGGAAATGGGGGCATGGAAAAAGCAGCTTGCCAGTTCTATACAACTGTGAAAAGCAAGGGACTGTGGAAAGCTAGATGTATGAGTCATTGGTAAGAGTAAAAATCTTTGCCTTGAGGCTTAACACGTATGTAAGTTATGTACAAAATAAGTAACTGGGGCTCTATGTTTTAATGTTTTATTGTCCATTTTAGTTTGTATCATTCACTAAAGAAAGAATCACATGAAGCAAACACATCACAGATCTATCTGTGATTATTAAATTGAAAGTATTTTTAGAAGGTACTACCCTCAATAGAGCACTTTTTTATTAATTTAGCTGTGGCGAAGATGCTGGCTTGGAGCTGGGAGCTGGTGTTACAGCTTAGGTTAGATAAATGAATTAAAACAAAATCTGATTGCAGAACATTGGTAGAAATATACAATGGCTACATTCAAGGTATTGATAATTATAGGAGGGGAAAAGAATTTCAAATATTTTTATGGGAAAATGATTGTGTTTCACTGGACATGGTTTACTAAACACATAAAGAATGTTGAAAATGAATGATTACCTAATTTTTAAAAAGTATGAATACATATGTGAAAATTGTAGGTATATGTCTATTAAGCGAAACAATGGTAGATGAGGAGATTACTTCAAAGGACAGGGTGTTATACAGCTATGCTTATTAGCTTTGTGATAACAATGTGGCACTATTGAATTTATTCCTTGTTATAGGTTAGAAAGTTCTCAAGACCCAGAAATCCACCATTAAGCTTACTGATTGACATGCAAATAATAGTGTTGCTCAGTATTTGTAAGAACTTACAAATATAGACTGGTATTTGTAAGGGCTTAATATTTTGTCCAAAAATGTTGTGCACTCACTTAAAAAAATTGTTTAAAATAAAAGTGTCCCAGTATCTGTCAGACATTTTAAACTCCAAATCTATATACCTTTAAAAATAACAGACTTTGAAATGCAGTAAGTGGTACACATATAACATAATTGCTGGCAATCAAATGACGCCCATCAAAACAAGCAAATGGTGTCTGTTTACTTTAAATTCATGGGTGCTATCTTCATTAGGAGTGTTAACTTATCAAAACATCATTGTTGCTCTAGGAAAATCATAATAAAATTTCCCTAGGTGTATGAGAGATTTTGAAAAACATACTTTTGATGAGTGAGTTCAAATCAGTACAGCTAAATTAGAAAGAAGAGATTGAGAAGTAAACATCTGAGTTCTATATTGACAGGCACTATGAGTAGAACTGGGGTTCAAAGCTGAGAGAACCACAGTACTGCTAGTCCTACAGGAGATCATGCTAGAGTGTGAGAGTGGCACTTAGCTTTGTCCTGTGAGTACAATGCAGTAATCACAGTGGTTAGAGAAGGGCACCTACACCAGCCATCACAAGGTGTTTTGGATGGACTACACTGGAACTGATTATTATTATTTTTAATCCTCACCCAAGGATATCTTTATTGATTTGAGAGAAAGAGAAACATCCATGTGAGAGAGAAACATCGGTTGGTTGCCTCCTGTAGGCACCCGACTGGGGATCAAACCTGAAACCTAGGTATGTGCCCTGACTGGGAATTAAACCCACAACCTTTTGGTGTACAGGATGATGCTCCAGCCCCAACTGAGTCACCCAGTTATGGTGGGAACTGATTTTTAAAGAATGAATAAAAGATAGTTGTATGAAAGTATACTTCAGGCCTTGGTCACAGAAAAAGTAGCATGAGTTGAGGCCAGGGAGGCAGGCAAGGGGCAGACTGTGAACAGATTTGTGCTATAAGTATGACCACTGAGCTTTAGTCTGATAGTTGAGAGGAATCTGTGCAAGTGTTTTAGCAAGAGGGTGACATGATCAGCTGTGAAATTTAGAGGGTCCTTAACAGCAATGGAGAGCATGAATGGGATACGTAAAATGGATCCAGGGAAAGCAGTGAGGAGGGGAACCTCTTGATGAGCTGGTACAGGCAGGAGAGGAGGCACAAGCTGGTACAGGAAAAGAGAGGAGAGGATGGCTCCAAGAGATGTTAAGGAGGCAGTAGGATCTCCAGTTTTACTTTCCATGTCTGTAAAATGAGAATGATACTAATACTAGACTAGTGTACTCCAGAGGATTGTTGAGAGGATTAAACGGAAAGCACTTAGCACAGGGCCTGACACAGCAGAAGTTCAGTGAATGTGAGCTTATGATACAGTTACCTGCGATGTTGGCTCTCCTTTATTGAGTTTGGCAAAGAATTCAGAGCCAAGAACTCTAGCACAAGAGAAAGTTTATTTAGCATGTAAAGCAAAAGTGTACTCAAAGAGATTTGAGTGGGCTGCTCAGAGAGCTGCCTTGGCCTTTTAGAAAGAAAATCACAGAAGCAGAAGCGAGTCAGCTGGACTGCGTTGACTCAGGAAACGAGTTACAGAGGCCAAACAAGGGCCTCTGGAGACAGGTTCAGGGGGTTAGCCTGGGACGAGCTGCCACTACCAGCTGCTCCCCTGGTTGCAAGTCTCTGGGGACCCTTAGAGCTTAAGAGAATGAAAACAAAGATACACATCTGAAGAAAGAAGGCACAGACATGCTCTAGAGCAGTGGTTCTCAACTTCCTAATGCCGCGACCCTTTAATACAGTTCCTCATGTTGTGGTGACTCCCAATTTCATTGTTACAAATTGAACATAATTAAAGCATAGTGATTAATCACAAAAACAATATGTAATTATTTATGTGTTTTCCAATGGTCTTAGGCGACCCCTGTGAAAGGGTCGTTCGACCCCCAAAGGGGTCGCGACCCACAGGTTGAGAACCACTGCTCTAGAGAGAGAGTACACACAGTGGGACCATTGTCTTAAGGGTTTTGTATGTTTTCTAAAGGCAGGAATTTTAGGGGAGGTCTCAGGGGAGGATCTCAATAGAATATTCATCAGCTTTCCAGGTATGTCCTTTAATATGCTCGTTCATCAAAATGAGCACACAGGGTCAGGGTTGAGATGTCTACTGATTGGTTGGTGTAAGGTAGGGGGTCACTGGTCATTGTTTCTTGTCCTGATGTCAGCCATGGTGTCACTTCATCTGATTTTGTTGCTTTTCTGCATCTGGAGCTGAAACACAACTGAAGTGTAGATATCATCTCTAGTTAGACCACACTCTGTCTCTGTGATCAAGAGACCAGAGGCTTTGTTTCTAAGATTGTTTGATGCTGATCAGAACCTCACTGTCCTGAGGGCTTCATGCTTAAGGGAGTGGTCCTGCAAGGGAGAAGGAGGCAGGTGAGTCAGGGTGCTGGATGAGGCCAGTTTGAATCAGCTGTCTCAGTTTACCCATTCCACTTGCCAAGGAATTTTCTTGGCTTCTTACTATCCTGCCTCAATATATCAGCATAACTTGGTAGCTGATGGGAAGTAAGGGGGAATGTAAGCACCTCCTGGCTTTCAATGCTACAAGGGGTGAATAGCGGTATATTCTGAGACAGTTACTCATGGAAGAGGGGCCCATTCTAGAGGACGGTAGCCGGATTGCAGTTGGTTTAAGAACACAAAGGGTGAATTATAGAAATGATTCACCACTTTAACAAGATATTTGACTGTGAATGAAAGGAGAAAAACAAGATCATAGCAAAAGAGAGGTGATAGTTAAAGGTTTTTTTTTGTTGTTGTTGGGGTCTTTATTTTGGGTTGTTTGTAACATAGTTTAATTGAGTTGAGAGTCAGGAAATAGTGGCAAGGGAATAATTGGTACAATGAACCCTGAGATCAGGTTGGAAAAAAAAAAGAAGACAGAAGAGAACTGATATATGTGCAGGGATTAGAATTAGTCAAGTTGCCTCTGGAAAGAGTAAATGTATTAACAATGAGAGGGGGGGGGTGGTAAGGAAAGGAGGGGGTGGTAAGAAGAAAGGAGGGGATGGGTAAGGAGGGGAGAGAGAGAGGAAGAGGAGGGAAGGGAAGGGGAAGGAAGGAAACGGAAGGGAAGAGAAAAAGTGCTGGGAGAATCAGAGAGGTTGTGGTCAGAGAGTGGGGCATTGGAATTTATGTTCACATCCTAGATATGGCAAGAATATGGTTATAGGATGGGTTACAGAATGGTTACGTTATTAGAATTGCAGAAGTCAAGGAACTATGAGAAGGAGTAACCCATTGGAATTGTCCAAAGAAGCTGGGGGTGGGGTGGAGACAAAGATCTTGAAGCAGGTGCCATCATTCTTAACAAATAAATGGGGGAAATCCAGTAGTAATGAGCCACACAGAGAGATTCAGAATGAATCTTAAGGACACATTTTTAAATCAGGGTAAAGGAGCAATGGTTTAGAAAAGGCTGTCTCTCTTGCGTACATTATGGTCAGCAAAGAGGGGCAAAATGAGCCCTTCCCTACTCCTGAGGAAAGAGCTGGTGGGGATGACAAGAGGGAGATGAGCTGGGGCAGAACTGGTAGGAGAGTAAGTGAAAGGACAGAAAAGGAGCCTGTCTTTGGAGGAGTGGTAAAGAATGGCAAAAATGAGAAGCATGGTAGGGTCCACTGGTTCCCAACTTCCATTCTGATGGAGGCAGAGGCCTTCGAGGGGGGCAGTAGCCCGTGGCCTAATAGACAATATATTCTACTCTGTGCATTATATGCCTCTGCTTAGTTTATTTTTCTCTTTGGATCTAACATTTTGACTATTTCACTATTAGCATTTTGGACAGATAATTGAGGGAGAGAGATAGCAGAAATAAGAATCTAATCAGTAGATGATTGCATAATATGATACAATCTTAAAAATTGTTGAGTTTTTGTGAATTAATTTCTGAAAATAGTTGATGTTATCTCATGGCCTGACCCGAGCAAAATGGTATCATCATTGGCAAGACCACGTTTTGTATCTATCTTCTTTTTTCTTTCTTCTTCCTTCCCTCTATTTTTTTCTCCTCCTTTCTACTTAAACTGTATATATGTGTAGTGTTTTTTAACTATCAAAGTACTGTACTTCACTGTTGGTGAGATAACATGTTGGAGGTCACTAGGTTCCTACTCTTAAGGTCATAAGTAAAGAAAATGACAGAATACATAGTTACAACTGTAAAACCAGCACACACAAAAAAAAAACAACCCAGAAAAAACAACCCATGGACTAAAATCAGGGAATAAGTGATATTGTATGAAAGTATAGAGGAAGGAGCAACTAAAGAATAAGAAATGCTTTATGAATTTATATGCCTCAGTGGAAATTTTGGTCCTGATATGCCAATAACACTTTTTAAATTTCAAAATCTAGATGGCTTCATATATATAGGATTTGTTTTGGCTCTCTACCATCAGCATGGATAACTGACATACATACAATACATAACGTTTAAATGCTATTACTATTGAACAGTTCAAAGTATACAAAGTTTATAATCCATTGACACTTATGAATAAGACCAGAAGAAGCTTAAAGAAACTATAGATGGCCCAGAAATATCTAAGGTGTTTTTGCATAAGTGTACATGGACTAATGGTTTGTGGCTAATCATTGATGTACTCAGTGAATAGAGATATTTATTCTTGGAGAAAATGTTTAACTTAAGCTTATGTAAAATTTTTACAGAGAAAATGAGGCAGCTATCTTCATATATCTCAAAATTAGAACTAAATTAACTATCTATACAACACCAGTCATTTCAATAAAAATGAAAATCATTCATTTGTTCATTCATCCTTTCAGTTGTCAAACGTTCACCGAGTGCCCTCTATGTGCTAGGATCCGCCCTCAACTTTGGGGAAATAACAGTGAGAAAAACCAGATAGGCTTTGTTCCCTCAGGAGATTGAGGAAGATGGAATCTAATAAAATTTTTGCATAGATGGAAGTAAAATTACACCTGTGAAAATACCACAAGGTAGAAATCCAGGGTGTTAGGAGAACTTAATAGTTGATTTAATCTAGTCAGGGAGGTTGGGCAGATGTTCACTAAGGAGGTAAAATGGAGTGGAGCTCTAATGACGAGGTGTTACATAGGCAAAGGGGCGGGGGAGTGAGGCACTGAGAATCTTTTCTAGCTGAGAGGGTGTTGGTGATTATGCTCCTGGTGGTGGGAGCAGAGAGCACAGGAGGTCCATGGTGTGGGGCAAGATTTGGGAGGAAGCAGCAGCCAGACTGCTTGGGGCCTTATCATTCTTCTTTGCTGTGAAGGCAAAATATATAGCAGGTAAATTCAATTTTTATTCATATCTTTTACTTTAATATAGATACATCTCAAGGCAAATGTCTTCTCCAAGAATAAAGTGGAGAAGACATTATTGTCATGATAGAATATCTTAATGAAATGTAAAAATGGTAACATTCTTCATTTTTCTTTCCAGTAACGGCAAGATAGCAAACCTTCAACCCACAAAATAAATATATAAATAAGAGGAAAAATAAGATCTCTAGCTCCTCTCTTGTTTATCCTAATCAGGATTAGCTTTATCCTAATCAACAATCTTATATTCAACCTTAATGATATTTCATTAGCTTCTCAGAACCACCTTTCCTGTCTAGGTCTAATTATATCTAATGTAATGTATCTCAACTCACTATATTAAATCATTTTTTTAAAAACATTTTAAAAACATTTTAAAATCACTCCAGAGCTCTGACTTAGGCTTTAGAGAGGAGTGAGCCTTTCCATTTCTTTTTGGGGTCCCATGACCTCCCAGTTTCTCCTCAACATTTCTTCCCTATTCTCCTCCTATCTCATCTAGGCAGATGAAAAACAATTTTTCTTTTGTAACAGTTTATAAATATCTACATAAATAAAATGCAAACATAAACATCTGTTTTAATCATCCTTAAAATAAGTCAGTTATTCAATATGCTTCACACTGAATCGAGACAACTCTTTCCTTACCTGTGCTCACATTAGCCCTGGCAGGTAACCCTCAATTGATTAAGAACAGGGGTCCTCAAACTATGGCCCGCGGGCCACATGCAAATACAAATATTGTATTTGTTCCCGTTTTGTTTTTTTACTTCAAAATAAGATATGCGCAGTGTGCATAGGAATTTGTTCATAGTTTTTTTTTAAACTATAGTCCGGCCCTCCAACGGTCTGAGGGACAGTGAACTGGCCCCCTGTTTAAAAAGTTTGAGGACCCCTGATTAAGAATCTTAGGCACAGCCCTGGCCAAGTGGTTCTGTTGGTTGGAGTTTTGTTCTGTGCACCAGAAAGGTTGCAGGTTTGATTCCTAGTTAGGGCACATACCTAGGTTGTGGGTTCGATCCCCAGTTGTGTGCATATGGGAGGGAACCAATGTTTTGTTTTCTCTCTCTCCCTCTCTCTAAAAATTAATAAACATATCCTCAAAGATTAAAAAAAAATCTTAGGCACATGTCGTGGTATATTTTAACATCCTATGACCCCCAAAGTAATAAAAGTTTTAAACCTTAGGAATGCTGAGTTTCAAAGAATGTGATTTAGAAACAACACAGAAATACTACCTCAGAGAATCTATGCAGTAATGGCATGGTACTCTTTTTACTGAAATATACAAACAGGATGTACAAACAAACATCCAAAGATGTGAAACTGTAAGGAACCAATCGCTGCTGCCATTGTCTTTGAAGACCTTTTGCTGGGTGTTTTCATAAACTGCCACTGGATGGAGCACCTGGAAAATCCCCGGATTTCCTCCAAGTCCCATTGTGGATGCCATTTTCAGTGGGGATGCAGGAGCATTAGATGACTGCTCTTCTACTCTCTGAGAGGTTCTTTGAATTTTTCCTTCACTAAAAATAATGTTTTGGAGAGGGGAGGAGGGTTGAGGGATAGGATGAAAAAGGTAAAGAGACTTAGAAATACAGATTGGCAGTGACAAAATAGTCATGAAGATATAAAGTACAGCATAGGAAATGTAGTCAATAATATTGTAATAACTATGTATAGTGCCAGGTGGGTACTGGAAATATCAGGGGAAACACTTCGTAAAGTATCTGATTTTCTATCAACTATGCTGTACACCTGAAACTAATACAAAATAATATTGTATGTAAACTGTAATAGAAAATTAAAAAAATAAACTGCACATGTATAAAACGTAAAAAACTGTTTGGGACTAATAAAGAAAAATATGCCCTTCTCCTCTCCGTGATGGTAATGAGTAATCAGGTGTGCACTTGATTAAACCTGGCATGCTCAGTGTACAGAAGGACTGATCTGGACACAGGAGAAGAATACAAATTATATAAATGGAAGAAGTGGAAAATACAATAATATGCAGTACAATAAAGAAAATTAAAAGTCAGGACCTTTCAGGCAAAGAGAAAGAGAACTTATTTCTGTCTTCCAGGTGAAAAACTGAAGGAATTATGTTAACTAAACCTATTGGACTTGAACTTTGGGGTTATTTCTAAGATTAATGGGCAAAAACAATGGCCTCTAGAGGACAACTTTTAAAGATTACTGATGGAGATCAGCTGAATTCAGTATGATCCCCAACTTCCACTCCGTGAGAAATAACAGAGAGCTACAATGAAAAATTGAATAAATGGGAGTTCTTTTATGAGACTAAAAATGGTGCAATCTATAGGTACATCCTCGATAAAATTGTAAGTAAGTGGGCTCACGGATCCCATTAAAGAAAGTGGGGAACATTTTGTTTTTAGGCTATTATATTTTAACCTGGTGAGAGAGAGTGAGAGAGAAAAAAGCCAATGTTTTTATGCTAGAGGTTGTTTTTGAAAATGTTCTTAATAGTTGGAGACTTGGAAATGGCAAATCAGCAAATAAATGAAGGTATCTTTAAAGAAAAAGGCTGTTAACATTATTTTTCCAGAAATGCAATATCATTTACTTGGAGGAACAGAAATGATTAATATAATCTTTTTGTTCAGGGAAGCTATTCCACAAGATAAAAGGCTAGTAATCTAATAACTAGCATATCAGTATTATTTTATTTGCTTTTTCCTGTTTGCAAAATAGCTTCAGTGCTATCTTGTTATTGTTGTTATACTTGGCTAGTTATACATCTATGATAAGAGAACA
Source organism: Myotis lucifugus (assembly GCF_000147115.1). Lineage (NCBI taxonomy): Eukaryota > Metazoa > Chordata > Mammalia > Chiroptera > Vespertilionidae > Myotis > Myotis lucifugus. The sequence continues at coordinate 6,733,350 of NW_005871070.1, read as the reverse complement.
TAATTAATGTGAAAAATTATACTGAAATGGTTGTGTTTATGTTGTGTCACTTTAGCAATGCCCCTTCAGGAGTGCTATTCTTATTTTCCACTTGCATTCAATAATAGGCTTGCAGCCAGTGGCATTGTATTTACACAGTTTTGGTCAAAACAATTTTATCTCTAATAGATTTTTATCTACATCGACTGAAAACTTCTGTTTCTGTTTAAAAATTTAATGTAATTTCTTGCATCTCTATTTCAGACAATTGGAAAACTTTTGAACTTATATATACTTGGCAGCTGCATACGTTTTTCTTTTACAAAGTTGATTTCATTTTTAAAAAAATGATGGAAATGTCTTTAAAATTAGGCATCTTGTTTTTAAAAGGGCTTTGAGGAAAGCAACAAATTTCAACAGTCTATTCCATTCTTTCACTACAGAAAGGAGCATTTAAAAAACACTCCAAACGCTGTGACCTTCAGATAATTAGAATTGGTAACAAGTATAAATGAATCCCCCACAAACATTAAATGAACCCTCAAGAAACCTTATTTGAGAACATGTAGAGGTATATTTTCATTGTGATGCACAAGGATTCCATGTGCGGCTGCCTATTAGCTTTACTCAGGTAATCCCATTAAAAAATGCATATGCCTCTGTGTGTATAAATTTATACATGAAGCACAGTTAAAGTATATCAGTGTTAATACTGTGCCGTGGGAATACAATATGATGAAAAAATTGGCAATACAATTAAAGTTCACCTAGTATTAGAGTTTTTTTAATTAGGATAAAAGAAGTTTTCATGACAATGTAAGAGGATAAATCGAGACTTACTAGTACAGCTAGAACAAATGTGTACATTTTAGTATAGCTCTTGTGAAGCAAATATAATATGGAAGATTAATGCTGTGGATCTCTTGAAAGGAACTCTCTAACCATTGTGTTGTCCTAACAAGTGTTTGAAATCTTCTGGCCATGAAAGTAGAAAGTAGGAGTCAGTGGTAAAACACATCTTCAAGGAAGGACATTATATTGAAAAGGATGTTCCTGCTTGCCTCTCTATCTTCTTTTCTTTGTCTTTCCTTTTGCATTTTCTTTACACATTCTCTTCCTATCTCCTGCTTTTCTCCTTTCTCCCTCCCTTTTCTTCCTCCTGATTCATGGGCATGTTATTTTAAAAACATTCGTGCTGTTGAAAAGGTTTACAGTGTTGCCTTCTGCCAACTAGGCATCATCAAGGGGAGCATAGAGACAAGAGACCTGTCTTTACATAAATGGACTTTTGAGCTATAATGAACTTGATACGTAGTCTTGATTCTCTTCCCAGATCAAAGCAATCTGAAATAGAAATGAAAAATGTATGGTTCTTCTTTTTTAGTTAGAATTCAATCTGTAGGCTTACGTATACTCATAATGCTGACTTTGGTTATTTACTTCTTTCCCCTATTTCTCGTAGATTTATTCACCTGACATACTTAAATATTAATAAATCCTACATTAGTAGATCATTATATGTACAGAGAGAGAGAGAGAGAGAGAGAGAGATGCATAATACTGACTTACGAAAGCCACTCAGTTGCAGACCCCAGAGTATGAAACATGAATTGAAGTAGACCATTTCCAACAGGTCACTGGATGTTAAGCGGTCTGATTTCATCTGGTGATCTTCTATTTGCCACATCTATTTGCCACAGAATGATACAGAGGCATTGTAAGCCAACATCCACATGGGTCTCACTCTAGTGTGAGTTGGGATTTCAAGAGGTGGTAGGGATGGGACATTGCTACCTTCCAAAGGCTGTCACATAATGTCCAGGGAAGTGGTTCTTCCTATGAAGGTCACTTCTTCCTCCTGTCAGTGTTTCCAGGCCAGCATAGAGAGGAAAGCTGTCAGTAATTTCTAACCTGCTGGGTTTTATCTGGTGACCTCACAGCAAAGAAACTCTGACAGAGTGCTGGTCTTGAGACATTCATTTGATCTCTCTGTAAATACTGCCCAAGGGGTTTTGTTTCCAGGGTGTTGCTGAGCGTTCCACTGGCCTAGGAAGTAAAAAGGGTTTAAGTACTTGAAATTTCTCTTCTAGTTTGCCTTAAAATGGCACAGAGTCTATGTAACAAGGCCATAGATTGCTTTAGTTAGCTGTTGTATGCTGGGGACCAAGATTTTTTTTTTTTAATCTTGTAGCTTTGTTTCTCTCTGTCTCTGTTTTCTTTTCTCCATTCTTTCTACTCACCAACTCTCCCTGAAACATTCATATTTACCTATTTAAATAATTTTTTATTCTTCTTACCTAATTTCCCTGATTTCTTACACAAAGAGCTCAAAAGTTCTTCATATGATTACCCAAGAGAGGCCTCGTTTTTTCTAAAAAGCTGCCATGCTATGAAGCTTCTGGTATTTGACAGACTAACAGGTGTGTTTACTGTAATTAATGGATCATTCAAGCACAGAAGGTACAAGCCAATCACCTCTCAGTTATGGATTCACTTCTGTAACAAACCTAAATCTTTTGTTACCATCTTCACTGTAAAACATTCATCAGTACCTGGTATATTGCTTAGAATGGTGCTATTATTCAGCTAAAGAACAAGAATATTTACTTTTGACCGTGACCTAATCTTGAAAGGTTAGACACTACTTAAATACTAACTCTGTGCACAGGAAAATTAGGTCATTAAATAAAAACCCAATTATTTATTTGTATACACAGAATGAAGGCAAGCTATTTCATCCTACCGGGTGCACAATGAGCGAGGTAGCACTGAGGAAATTTTCAACCTTGAATATTTTATTTAAATGCCATTAAGCTTTCAGTAATATTTGCTGCACGTCCTTTACCGCCATTGCTGATTGCCAGTGTGTTTATGGGAAAACAACAATCTCTGTTATAACTGGCCTCCTCCTGCCTGTGCGCTTCTTGATGGGACTGTGTGGCGTGGGTGGCAGAGGTGCTCTGTCCTTGTCCTTGAGCCCCTCCCGTGCCCAGGCAGGGCTGTGCTATATTCAGGGGCCTCTGGAAGAGGAGCAGGCGGGTGGTAGGGGAGGCAGACGCTGTTTAAAACACGATTCTTGGGAACCTGGAGGAGGATCAGAGCACAGCAGAGAGAAGGAGTCTTCAAAAAATATACACAGGGCTGAACAGCACTTTTTAATAGGAAATTCTTGTTTTGACTCCAATTTTATGCTTAGATGCTTTTAATTTGATCCACATTTAATTTGCCATTCCTTGGAGAAGGCATTGATTATATGAAAAACTATCTGCTCCATTGCTAGCAGCACAGGACTGGTTTCAGGGAACTGCTGTGGTGGCATCATATGTTAGCAGTGCCCACCTGGAAACTGGGGAGCACACACCCCTGGAATCAGCTCCATCACTTCTAGACCATTCTTCTGGTTGTTATTGCCTAAAAGCCTTATTAAAGTCATAGTGCTGAAGAAAAATGGGTCAAGATTGGGTCTTAAAAAAACAGGGGAAAATACAAGTTTAGATATTAGAGTTTTAAAGTGTTGTAAAGATTTATTGGAATAGCTAAGTGGCAGTTGTACCTCTAAGAACACATAGTAGTAGATAATAGATATATTTACATATATTTGGATTTCCCAAAACTCAATCACTTTGACATTGGAATGAAAAATAATGGCACTCAACACTAGTGTGACAAATTTAGAGAGACATAGATAGAGATTCTGAGTTGAGGCTAAGCACCTGCACGATAAAAATTATTTTAAAAATCTGAAGCTGCATTCAGGACCTGTCACAAAAATCCAAGTCTTCTATGTTTTAAAAATTAGGCTGCCGTTATTTCTGAAATTCTAATGGCTGAACTAGCAACAATAAAGATGTCCAGGTTTTGATGAAATATATTTTATAAATTAGCTTATCATTGCACTGATTTAGCATGCCTAGCAGGTGAGAGACAAAAACATGTGTTATCTTCCCTAGGGAACCTTCAGCGAATGTCATTCTGGCTTCATATGTCTTTCTTCTCTCCCCTTCTTGAACTGATATAAAATTGTAATGTGTGCCCTCTAGTTCCATCTTCATTGAAATCTAGCAAAACCGCTGAAGGTAAGATAGTGGCAATGGTGCATGAAAAAAAGGGAAAAGGAATACAGTGATTCATAGCACACTTGAAGAAAGTTGCAATTGTTAACAGCACTACTTTTGTATGTAGACAGGTTAAAATATGTCATGTATCAGTGATAAAAATAAAGTTATTCATCTTGGCTAGTTTCTTAAAGTTCATGGGAAAGGCACTAAAACTATATTGGTAACTTGAAAATATTTCCATATGTCTCTAAAGGTACACTAATTCACTGTTTCCCAAACAATAGGCAAGAAAGTAGGACTATCAATAATCTTGACAAGTGGTTGTTGTTTAAATACCAGAAATGGTAGGTATTATGAAAAACCCTGCGTCTATTATTATGAAAATGAAATGTGACATTTTTCAAGTACAGTAGTTCAGGCCAACTTCCCTTATCTCTGTGTCTTTGTTCTATGCAAATTTGAACCACTGATGCAAATATCATTTTGCAAATGGTGTTTATCAGTCTTTACATCCAGAGCTGTCAGTACTCTCAGAAAGGAACCATCCTTCTCCATAGGCATTATTCCCATTTGCTATATGAGAAAACTGAGGTATATGACCAAATATGTTTCCTTGTATTGGTAAAAATAAATAAATAAATTGGCTCTTGAAATTCTGCTCACTTTCACTTTTTCTGGTCCTTTATTATTATTATTAGTTTGCCAATAAAAATGTATAGCCTGTTTTCCTTACCTTTCGCTTAGGACGCCTGAATAGACTTTAAGTGGTATCTTCACTTTTTGAATGAAGTTGTCTAGTAAAACCTTCAGCCAAGATTTTCTTCTGATAATAAGACAGGATAAAGATGTATCAATGATTGATAGCAATCTTCGGGAAAATCCACTCAGTTGAAATGAGACTGCTAAAATCTAGCCAATGGATGTTGGCACAAGTAATGTAATTTAGGAATATGAGTGCTAAGAGTTATTATTCTTTTTAGCAATTGAAGCTCAGAACTGCATGTCTATGGAGCATTGGGCCACCATGAATTCACTGCTTAGCTCTATGAAATAACGCCTTTTATTAAGAGCACAAACATATTCAAAAGTCCTTCTGGAATTAATTGAAGAATTCAAAGAATTATATTATATGCATGACTTTTTAGTTGCCTTTCTTTATCAGTAGAGTAAGTATGTATGTAAGTGTTCCTTGAAAAGGTATACCTTTAAGCTATAAAATTAAGTAAATAAATAAAACACCCAAATTGTGATATATGGAAGTGCACCAACATAGGAATTTATGTAGAGTCTTTAGATCAGTACTTCTGTTGTTATTATCTTTCCATTTAAAAATAACGCAAGACAAGCAACCCAATTAAAAGTGGACAGAGGACCTGAATAGACACTTCTCCAAAGAGGACCTACAGATAGCCAATAAACATATGAAAATATACTCAATGTCACTAAACATCAGATAAATGCAAAATTAAAACTACAATGAGATATCACCTCACACCTGTCAGAATGTCTATCATCAATAAATAACAAACAAGTGCTGGTGAAGATGTGGAGAAAAAGGAACCCTTGTGCACTGTTGGTAGGAATGTAGACTGTTGCAGCAACTGTGGGAAACAGTATGGAGTTTCTTCAAAAAATTAAACCCAACAATCCTACTTCTGGGTATATATCCAAAGAAACACGGAACACTAATTCAAAAGAGTTTATACACCCTTTTGTTCATAGCAGCGCTATTTACAATAGCAAAGATCTGGAAGCAGCCCAAGTGCCCATCAGTAGATGAGTGGATAAAAAAACTGTGGTACATTTAAACAATGGAATACTCCTCAGCCATAAACAAACAAACAAACAAAAAACAACAAAAGGAAATTGTACCTTTTGTGACAGCACGGATAGACCTGGAGATTATGATGCTAAGTGAAATACGCCAGTCAGAGAAAACAAATACGTGACTCAAGATATGTAGAATCTAGTGAACAAAATAGCAAGAGGCATGGATACGTGGAACTGACTGACAACTGGGGAGGGGATTTGGGGAACTGGATGAACGAAGGTGAAGGGATTAAGTAAAAAAAAATCATAAAATAACACATAGACAAGATGTGGTGCTAGCCAGTGAGAAAAGCAGGTGGGGATAGATGGAGGTGGGCAAAAGGGGAGGAAGTGGAGACGGGAAGAGAGTTTTCTTGGTGCAATGGATGCGCAATGTGGTGTGCAGATGATGTTTTATTGAGTTGTACACTTGAACCTGTATGGTTTTGTGAACCAATGTCACCCCAATAAGTTCAATAGAAAAATAATAAAGAAATAAAATAATGTAAATGGCCACCATCAGTTCCTGCAGCCTCAGTAGTCTTAGACTTGGAACTGCATCTGTTCCCATTTCTGTGACTCCAGTAATTCAACTATGCATTAAGTCTCAAACTTTGCTGGAGGAGAATTTAGGGAGTTGTTTAAAAAGCAGACATTTTAGAAAATATGTTGATTTGAGGTGATTTGGGCTAAAGCCTACAATAAAATGTCTCATTCTTGACTAAGATTTGGTTTCCATTAATCACCTCACAGGTTGTGATTTTCTTATGAATCATTATTCGCCTGTGTAGAAATTAGTTTTTTAGCACTGTTTCATAAATAACACTGGCAATCATTTAGAATTGCAGTTTTGAGAAGCGTATATGTGCATTCCTTTTTGGTCAAGTGCCTTAAGCAAGAAGGATTGGGTCTTCCTGTTTATTCCACATGCCACTCTGTCATGATCAGGTCCGTTGTTTAGCAAAGCGGTCTCCCGTTGCCTGGATGTGCGGTGACAGAGCTGAGGGAAGAAACTGTATCTTCACTTCCTTGAATCAGGGCTGTGGAAAAGCACCCAGGCATGCTGGAGACAGCTTTTATGAGGTACATTCTGTCAGTGTAAACACTATGAAATCCAACACATTTGGAAAGTATACTCTGTATTTGTTAGGATAAATGAATCACTAATGGATTAAGGAGCACAGCAAGTAAACCTAGACTAGTCATAAGCGTATGTGGCCTAATATTCAAATGTAGGAAATTCAATTAAGCTCCAGCTCGCCTTAGTTTTTCATTCATGAGGCAGTAGCTCTACTGAAAAAGCAAATAAGGAAAAAGTTTTGTTTGTGTTGTGTGTTGTTTTTTTTTTTTTACCAAAAATATAGCATTGCATTTTTAAAATATAAGTTTGAAGTTAGTCTTCCACAGATAGCCAATTTAATTATGCTAAAAATGACATTTTTAATTAAACACCAAGGTAAGCATAAATGGATTTCAAAATAATTAATCAAACATCAAAAAATTGAAACCTTTTTCTGCTTGAGCAGCAGAAATGAAAGAACCAGTCTTCGGGTCTCATAGAGATTCAATCTAATTTAATTCTCTGTCTTCTCTAAATAAACATTCCTAAAACCTTTTTTTCATCTGGGGGAATAAGGATGAGAGGGGTAATCAATATTTCTAGCATTTTAATTAAAACCGTTAGTGGAATAAATCCATTTAATTATCAGTTAATGAAATACAAGGTCATTTACCTGACAGGAACTTTGAGGGTGGATTACTAGCTGGAATAAAGCAGAAGAACCCAATGTCACAGCCATTTAACTTCTGTCAAATTTAAGGTTAAAATCCTTTTAGACTGTTTAACCTGTTCTCTACCATTTTCTATTATGTATGCCAACCGGTAGAAGAAATGCATGTTAAAACTTATTTTACATTTAATTGTGCTGCAAACTTTTCATTAAATTTCTACAACTAGCATTTTATTTCTAAGGCATGAACTGAGAGGCTACAAGAGAGTCCAGTATATTTTCCTTTTTATCTAGCACTTGCCTCTTATAAAGTGAGGGAGACATTTTTTTTTCTTACTGAAAGTCAAATGCCTTATTTTTTTTTTAATAAATGTGAATTAATTAAATATAAGTTTTAGCAATCTGAAAATTTAAGATGCAAATACAGAATACGTAATAGTAAACAACTCATTTAAAATAATTTATGGTTAATTTTATATAAACTCCTTTGAAGTGACCTGTATTTTATAAGAATAATATAAAAAATTAAGAGCTGGTTGGTTACTAAGCTAGCTTTGCAAATTGGTTTGATAAATGGCTTTAAGTAAGTTTAACAAATGGAGAGAAGGCAGGAAGTGTGTGGTAGTGAAAAGTTCCTTGTCTTTGATGGAAACACTATGAAATCCAACACATTTGGAAAGTATACTCGGTATTTGTTAGGATTTCTCTATGCAGCACACTCTTCACATTTTATCTAGATCACTTTTTAAAATAGAGCCTAAGAAGAGCTCCTTTTTTTCCCTTTCTTTAGCATTGATGTTATGATTACTTATCCAGGGTTTGGGATTTTATTTTAATTTTGTAGATTTGAATTTGCCTTATGGTCATAAATTTCAAAGTTAAAAAAGGTAACTTGCTATTGGGGTCTCACTCAGTTTTTCTAGAATGAAACTCCCTAAATGTTAAGTCCTACACAATACAAACAAGTCCAGAAATGTGTTGAAATTGCAGGAGCTGGTCCAGGACCCCATAGATAGCAAAATCTGCAGATGTTCAAGTCCCTTACATAAAATGGTTTTCATATAACCTACCCACATCCTCCTGTGTACTTTAAATCATCTTGAGATGACTTATAGTAGTTCAAATGCTATGTAAATAGTTGTATACTGTACTGTTTAGGGAATAATGACAAGGAAAAAAGTTTGTACATGTTCAGTTCAGACACATCATTGTATGTTTTACTAGTAGTACATGACAGCAACAATGTAACAATTTTTTTCTGAATATTTTTGATCTGGTGGTTGGTGGAACTTGTGGATGTGGAACCCACAGATGGTGGAGGGCCAACTATATATAAAGTTCCTCTGTGGTATTTCATCCTGAGGCATCTTAGCTGTGCCCAGTGTAAGAAGCCCAAGTACCTTGCAGTAGTTTGCCTTTGAAAGACATACTGGTGATCCATTCTAACTTCTAAATACTAAGTACTATTAATTTAGAAAAACCCATATCACCCCAAAAATAAAACTAAAACAGTTATTTGCTCAAATGTATTTTAATCACACTGAGGTTCCCCATGAAGATTTTTAAAAAGTGAAAGCAGCAGTATTATGCTCTGCTTAGCATTCATCTAGAGTGTGTGTGGCTTTTTAATACTTTGAGAAAATAAAACTATTAGGAAGACTGGTTTAGGTTGAATAGTTCCAAGAGCTCTCTGTCTCTGTTTTATATTTCTTAAAATGTAATCCTTGTGACTTGCCAAAGAGGATTGTAAAATTTTCTTGTTCTAAGCTATAAGGTGAGGCGTATAAAGAAAAACATTATTTATGATACCTATGAGGACACAGAGGGCCTTGACACTTGTATTTTTGATGCTGTTCATATTGACTAGTCATTGAAATTGGCCCAGTAACCTCTCTTTGCCCTTTAACATATTTTAATGGCTCCCACTGTAGATGCCCAGTGCCCATATTTATAAACTATACTAGGGGCCCAGTGCACGAATTTGTGCACCTTGAAAGGAACTGTGGACCGCTAGGCTACTGTGGGCACAGGGGTGGGTCTCAGCCCATCCTCCATGCCCCTGCCTGGTGCCTCCCGCTGCAGCCCCCCGTCCCTTGTCTGCTGGCAGCCCTGCTCCTGACGCTGCTGCTCCCACATGCTGCCAGCACTGGCCCGGCTCACACCCGCTGACAGTGCGGAGCTATTGGGGCCAGTGCTGGCAGTGGGTGTGAGTGTCAGCTCCAGTGCTGGCTGCAGGTGTGAGCGGGGCCAGTGCCGGCAGTGAGTGCGAGTGGGGCCTGCGCTGGAAGGGGGTGCAAGAGGTGTCTGCTGGCCCCAATCAACCCTCAGGAGCAGGGGGAGGTGGAGAAGCCGCAGCTGTTGCTCGTACCTGCTGATGGCGCTGGCAGCGGATGCAAGCAGTGGCTCAGGCGCCAGCAGCGGGTGCAAGTGGGGCCGGCGCTGGCAGCAGGTGTGAGCACCCGGCAGGACTGTAGTGCACGGGAGCAAAGAATTTTCAGTAACCACCAGAGGCTCGCCCCAATGACAGAGACCGGCGCCCCACCTTGGTCTGGCATCCCCGCTCACCTGCTCCACCATCCCGCTGCGGCCAATGCCTGCCATGTTCCATGCTCTGCCACCTGCTGCCAATGCCCACCATGTTCCACGAGCGCCCCCTGGTGGTTAGTGCATGCCATAGTGACCGATTGTTCGGTTGTTCTGCTGTTCGGTCTATTTGCATATTAGGGTTTTAGATATGTAGACCAGAGGCCTGGTGCACATAATTCATGCACTGGGCGGGGGGGGGGGGGGTGTTCTTCAGCCCAGCCTATGCCCTCTCACAATCTGGGACCCCTTGGGGAATCTCCAACTGCTGGAATCTCCAATCCCCTGTGGGGATCGGGCCTAAACTGGCAGTCAGACATCCACCGAGGGATGAAGCAATGCACCAAGCGGCAGACAGCCAGGGAGGAGCCAGAACTGGGACTGGGCATGGTGCCGCTTGTGCTCATCCCAGCCTATTGCACCTGCTGCTGCCACTCAGTAGTGCTGCTGTGGAGTCAGGAGAGGCTCCTGCTGCCGCAGCTGCACTCGCCCGCCATAAGCCCAGCTTCTGGCTGAGCAGTGCTCCCCCTGTGGGAGTGCACTGACCACCAGGGAGCAGCTCCTGCCTTGAGTGTCTGCCCCCTGGTGTTCAGTGCACATCATAGCAACTGGTCAACTGGTCATTCGGTTGTTCTGGTTGCTTAGGCTTTTATATATATAGATAGTGTCTGCCTTGTCCATTCTTCCATGTTACCAACCACTTTCTATTCTTTAGGCCATTGGTCGGCAAACTGTGGCTCGGCAAACTGCGGCTCTCGAGCCACATGCGGTTCCTTGGCCCCTTGAGTGTGGTTCTTCCACAAAATACCGGCTCTTCCACACAATACTGACTTCTGTGCATGGGCCACGAAGTTTCAATTGCACTGTACGTGCGTGCCTGCACGTGGTATTTTGTGGAAGAGCCACACTCAAGGGGCCAAAGAGCCACATGTGGCTCACAAGCTGCGGTTTGCCGACCACGGCTTTAGGCAACGTGTCCATGTTCATCGTGTGCGTTATAGCAGCCAAGGATCTTGGGCTTAAGAGATTCATCATACCTTTAATTGTTAGGATGGCTCCTTGTCATCATGGTGGTGGTGTGGTCTAACTGTTGCAGATAGGGTCGTCAGTGCTCCGTGGGATCAGTTGTAGTTCTGTGAACCACATGTGGCAGATCTTCCTGTAGAGATTAACAACAAATCACTGTAATTTCCTTTTGGTTCGCTTACATCTTAGATTTTTTCTTATTGACTACTCTTTTTCCTCTCACCCTTTGACTGTATTCAAAGTCCATTCTAGATCTTTTCTCTATATAAATATTTTCTTAGAAATGTTATCATTTAGGATGATTTAACCACTACCATAAGCAGTGGTGCTCAGACCTACATCTTCACTTCAGTCTCTGCCTACTTTGCATCCTGTTTCATCTTCAATATGTGGTTGACATCGACAACTTTCCATAATAACTAAATAAATCACTTTCCTGTCGTTACCCTGCCAGTACTTGCCAGGCTCCTCAGCAGTAGACACCAGAAGTCGTTTTCACTGTTCTCTCCTCTATTTCCCAATGGGAACCACCAGCCAACATGTCCTGCTCAGTCTTCCCTGACAAGGCCTCTTGGAATCATGCTTTTCTATTTCCCCAGTAGCCTGAGCCTAAATCTGTTTATGTCTAGATTACTCCATGAGCCCCTTACCCAATTGTCTTTTCTTCTCATAGAAACCCAGAACATCATGGAGCTGGATTAATTTTAAGTATTCTTTTGCCTTCTGATTCTTATAAAACATTTTTTTCCCTAAAAGGAAATTCCATGCATTATAATCATTCTCTGTTGGATCAGATCCAAGGTATTTGCCTTTTCTTTAAAGATACTTCCAGCCATTACACCAAATTAATTTTTCATTTGACTTGAAGGAAACTGCTCTCTATTCAAGGTACAACTCTACTGCTCTCCTCTGAGCTGGTTCACCTTTCTCCTTAGTTGATATGTTCTCCTCATTCCTCTCACTGCATGCATACCTCTCAAACTTTTAAATCCATTCCTGATTTATTCCCAAACAACTTTAGGTGTCCTAACATTTAAAGTGCAAAAGAGTCACTCTATTTATTGGCACATGTTTGGTCTCAATTTAGATATTCTACCACTGAAAGTTATAATTTCCTCCTCTTTTTTCTTTATTAATCTACAAGTAAGGATTGTGTATCAATTTCCTTATCTATAAAATGTGGGCGATATTATTTATTTTGAAGAACTTACTGAACTTGTTAAAGAAAGTAAGTAACAAGTTTGTAGTTGTTCATTTGCCTTCTCTTGTCTCTGTCATAATAAAACCAGAGCAAACAAAAGATTGCCTCATTTTTGTCTATGGTCATGAATTGATACGTTCAACAGAAAAATACAATAATTTATTTCTATCATTCCCATTCATGAAAATTGCATGGGTGGCAGTTTTTAGGTTTCTTGGGCCATTTGGGTTCTTCTGCCATGTGCACAAGTCTAATTTGAAACCATTGTACCTTAAACTCTTACTAATTGCTGTAACTTAAAGTCATTATTTCAGATCATTATTAAAAAATCAGAACTTGCCCTATAAAATGCCCATAATTTTAGCAACTATATATCTGCTGTGTAATTTCCTCTTTCAAAAAAGGCCATGCTCAATTTAATACTGGTATGTCATTTAAAAGTGGCTAGGGGACTTTGTGAGGCCATTGCAAACTGTGGTTTCATGAGGAGACTCTGAGGTCTGCACCACTGACATTCTGGGTCTGTTTTCCTAACACAGTCCATAGCATATTTTTCATAGCCTGAGGGCTCCCCAGGGGATGTTCTGTCATTGAATGAAATGGCATTGATTAAAATGAGAATTTTCTTTTCTGTGAGAAAGTGGATTGAGAAGAACCCAATCACAAATGCAACTAACGAATTAAATGAAAAAAAAAAAAAACCCACACAATTCTGTGTGCTTATTAGTTAAAAGTGAGATATACCACATTGATAATCTTTTAGGGAGATACATTGTATACAATTAGAAATTTTTTTAAGTCGGTATTTTTACAAAATATGTAAAGGATACAAAATAATTATGTTCTGACTTTATAAATTCATAAAATAATGAATTTATATTGCATTCACTAGAGGCCCGGTGCACAAAATTTGTGCACTCGGGCAGGGGGGTCCCTGGGCACTGGCATCTACAGTGGGAGCCATTAAAATATGTTAAAGAGCAAAAAAAAAACCCCATGAGCCTCTGGTGGTTACTGAAAATTCTTTGCTCCCGTGCACTACAGTCCCACCGGGTGCTCGCACCTGCTGAGTTTGTAGAATTTGCAAACTCAATCTTGTTTAGTACTTAACTTTTGGTTATAAATTACTTTGATGAGGAATATACAAACTGAGGAGTTGAATTTAAAAATTTATCAATAGAAATACTGTAGCAATGGGTAGAATTGATTATTGAAATAGATATAACTCTCAAGAAAAGCATGAATATGCAGCAGATTAAAAAACAGTTGACTGTCAAAGATTACTATCTCACCAGAAAAATGAGTTTTATTTGGAAAATTAGTTTGAATTAAGATATAAGTGCTCTTTTGTAAAAAAAAAATAGTTCATAAATTGGTAAACAGAAATCACTATGTTTTACCATAAACCTTACTATTTAATGTTCTATTAAGAACAGAGTTCAAGTTTCAGTTTATTTCATCCATTATAAAACACTCACCTGTGGTTCTTCTTAATTTTTAGAAGATTCCTACAAATTCTTTGAAGGAACAAAGTATCCCACTGATTCTGCCATGTTTTGCCACAGGATCACATACTCTATTTGAGTAATGTTAGATTCAGTATCTTAGGGAAGATAGTAGGAGAGAGGGAGATGGGGGAGAAAGGGAGTGAGAGAGCATGTGTGAGAGCATGTGAATGGTTGTAATTGGGGGAAATATTTTATTATCCTATTAATTACTTTATATGATGACTAGAGGCACGGATTTGTGCACTTGTGGGTCCTGCTGCCTGGCCTGCAGAGATCTGGCCGAAACTGTCTCTCTGACATCCCCTGAGGGGTCCCAGATTGCAAGAGGTTGATTATTGGATGATTATTGGATGACACACCCTGGAATCAAGCTTCCTCCTATCTGGTTCCAGGTGTGTCACCCAAGAACCACAGCTGCCAAATCACCGCAGCTCAGCAGCTCCTGCATTGAGCATCTGCCCCCTGGTGGTCAGTGTGCATCATAGCTACCGGTCAGATGGTCGACCAGTCTAACGGTTGTTTAGGCTTTTATATATGGACTAGAGGTCCGGTGAATGAATTCATGCAGCAGTGGGGTCCCTTGGCCTGGCCTGTGGGATTGGGCCAAAACTGGCTCTCCAACATCCCCCGAGGGGTCCCGGATTGTGAGAGGGCACAGGCCAGGCCAAGGGACCCCACCGGTGCATGATTGGGGCTGGGGAGGGACGCAGGAGGTTGGCCAGCCAGGGAGGGACCACAGGAGTGCTCAAGGGCGTGTCCGGCCCATCACGCTCAGTTCTGATCAGCTGGATCCCACAGCAAGCTAACCTACTGGTCAGAGTATCTGCCCCCTGGTGGTCAGTGCACATCATAGCGACTGGTTGACAGGTTGACTGTCTGCCCCCTGGTGGTCTGTGCACATCATAACAAGCAGTTGAGCAGCCTTAGCATATCATTAGAATATTACACTTTGATTGGTGAACAGACAACTGGACAACTGGACACTTATCATATTAAACTTTTATTATATAGGACTAGAGGCCTGGTGCATGAAATTCATGCATTCCGGGAGGTCTCTTAGCCCGGGAGCTAAGGGATGTCTGACTGACAGCTTAGGCCCACTCCCTGTGTGGAGCCTAAGCTGGCAGTCGGACACCCTTAGCGCTGCCACCACTGCCACCGCTGCTGTTCTCGTCAGCTGTGAGCCCAGCTTCTGAATGAGTGGCACTCCCACTGTGGGAGCGCACTGACCACCAGGGGGCATCTCCTGCATTGAGCGTCTGCTCTTGGTGGTCAGTGTGTGTCATAGCTACTGGTTGTTCCGCCATTCAGTTGATTTGCATATTAGCCTTTTATTAATAGGATCATACTAGTCAATTAAACAGGTATCACTTATTCATTAATTTCTTTTAGAGGAAAGAGAAAAGATAGAAGAGAAGGAAACCCAGAAAAACAGGCAATAAAAGTAAAACTTGTTGCCCTGGCCAGTGTGGCTGTGGCTCCATGTTTAGAGCTTTGGCCTGTGCAGTTGGGCTGCAGGTTCGATCCCAGGCCCCTGTCAGGGCATGTTCGATGTGTCTCTCTCACATCAGTGTTTCTCTCTCTTCCCGCCCCCCACCCCTTCCACTCTCTTTAGAAATCAAAGGAGAAATATCCTCTGGTGAGGATTAACCAAAAAAAAGTAAAAATCAATCATTCTGAAATGTGTGGGAGATCAAAACAAGGTAATACATAGTTTTAAAATCCAGGGTGCTGCAGCTACATTACTTTATGCCACCTTGATGTGTATATGTGTGAAATAATCACATTTTTTATTTGTACCCTTTCCTGTTTGTCTTTAAGTTATTTCTAGTTTAGAGTATATTGGCATTTCTTGGTTACTTTTGAGGGGTGGTAAATAGAGTTGACACTTTGAGGACTGTATACATTGTACATGTGTACACCGTTTTACTCAATAAGGTACTACAGATTGCAACTGAGGGGGAGCAGTGTATGCCACCCCAAAATGTGTTACTTTGGCATGTGGATTATTTTGAGCAGAAGGCAATTAAGACCCAGCAGATCTTTAGGAAAAGTGGCTGGCCTCTCCATTAACTTTAAAAAAGAATTTAGATAGAAGCCTGTACCAGAGAGGGAGAGCTATTACCAGAGACCTCTCTTCATGGCATGGCGAACATTTGTGTACCAAACATTTACTCTTCTCACTTTCCTGTGAATTGCCTTCTTCCCCTTTGAAGCCCCTTCTTCCCCTTTCCTTAACCCCTCCTCCTTAGCTCAGGGTGGTATATAAGCCTCAATTAACCAATTGCCTTTGAGACTCATGTCTTTGTGGGGCTCTTGTATGTATGTAATTAATTTGTGTGGGTTTTTTTTGTTAATCTGTTTTATGTCAATTTATTCATTTGGTTCTTTCATTCTTTATGGGCAGTCTATTAGCTGTTTGGCTTGGTGTATTGAAATCAAGTATTGTTTGGGGTATTTTTTCTCTCTTGTTCTTGTAAGTGAAACAAATCCAGTTAGTATTCTTTTGGCCTTTGTATTATTGTATGTTAATTTAATTATTAGACCAGCCAAAGAACCTAGAAGAAGGGAAAAATTTTCCTCCTCAACACAACAAAAGTTTCATTACTACTTAGAGTTAGGGGTAGATAGTAAAGTGCTTTTAAATTTTTGTGCAGTTTTCCTTAATAGTGACTATTATCCAAATTTCTTTTCAGAAATTGAATATTAATTAAAAATTGAAGTCAACTCTAACTGTGCCGGTTTATAATTCTGCTAATTGAACTCCTTTTACCTTCAATACTTACCTAGTCACTAACACTCCATTCCCCTTCTGCCTTCTTGACATCTGTGAAATATATTGTTAACGTAAAAACCACTGAAACCTGTAAAGAATTTTGTGAGTTTATTTGAGCCAAACTGTCGACATATGCCTGGAAGCAGAACCTCAACGAATTGAGATAGTGCTCCGGAGAATGGCAGGGTTACATCCGTATTTATACAAGAAATTCATTGGTGACAGATTTAAGGAGGTGGGATTAAGCGAAGCAGGGGGAAACCTCTGTGATAGGATAGCAGGATCAATTAACATGATAATGAAGGAATGCGCCCAGAACATTTGGTTGTGCCCCAGGGGCTCCAGAAAAAAGGGAAGTTACAAGTTACCCAGACATCTCAAAGGGTATGCTATCTTAGAGGCAAAAAGGCAAATGGGCTCAGTAAGGATCAAAGTTGATCTTATCAGTGAAGATACCGGCCTAGGAGGTGACTGCCCACCATAACTGCTTTCAGTTTCAGTTTAATTTCAGACCATCCTTTGTGGTTACTTTAGGTCTCTGAGTCTGCAGAACTGCCATGCAGGCCTTCCCTGAGCTTGTCAGGTCAGCATGTGGCCCCTTTTGTCCACAATATGAACCTATATCTGATTCTCAGGCTGGATTATAGGTGAAAGATGTTAACTGTAACTCAAGCTAAGGACTAAAGCCTATAGTATATTTGAATAATTTATTATTGAATCATTAAGTAAATTTATCTGTTTGATTTTTAAAGCTATTATTTCTTTTTTCAGTTTTATTGAGACATAATTGACATATCATTGTCTAAGCTTAAGGAATACAACATAATGATTTGATATATGTATGTATTGAAAAATGATTGCCACAGTAAGATTACTTAACATTGCATCACCTTTTAAGACTACTTCTTTAGCAACTTTCAAATATATAGTACAATATTGTTAACTATAGTCATCATGCTGTACATTACCTTACCAGGACTTATTTATCTTATAATTGGAATTTGTACCTTTTGAGCACCTCCACTCAATCCCCTCACAACCCTCCCCGTACCTGCAGTAAAATCTATAAAATGGCAGTATCAAGTTTTCAAGTAACTCCAATGTGTGAGGCAAGGTTCTAAATACTTTGGGAGATTCCTTTACTATAAGGAGTTCATGATTTAGTTAGAAAGATAAGTCTTAAATACCTGAGCAGATAGATCTCTACCAGTGCACGGTGGTCAATGACATGCAGTAGAAGAATAGAGGTGTAAGTGTTGGAATTGGGGAGATGAAAGAGGTGTTTGTCTTGGACCCCTAGCGGGCTATTTGGTTTTATCTAAGTTAGAGAACAGGTTAGAGAAAGTGTTTTATGCAGGAGAAATGTTGCTTGCAAAGACTCAGGGGTAGGAATTTCTTCTATTTAGGAGCCAGCAAGGAGTAAGACAAACAGCCTGGGAAGAAGGTGGTGTGGAAAGTAAAGGGAGACAAGATTGAAAAGAGAGATTGGGTCAGACTGGGGGAAACCTTTTGCCAGTCTCACCTTTTTATCTAGGTAAGTGAGTTGAACCATATTTTTTTCAGATTGCTAGTGATCATGTCATATGGAATATAATCACAAATGTAAAGAAAGTCTATGTATGTTACATCTGTCTCCCCTAAGATAAATCTGTTTCTCTGAAGGTAAGTTTCTCTCTTGTAGTTATTTCAGTTAAAAATCACAAGGAGTTGGTTGATGTGAAACATAATAAAGATTCAGCTATCTATTGGTGAAAACAGGTAATGATAGTAGAGCAATCTATCAGTGGAGCTAACTTTTTTAAAAAAAGAAATGTGTTTGAGGCTCTGGCAGGGTAGCTTAGTTGGTTAGAGCAATATAATAAAAGCCTAATATGGTAAGTGTCCAGTTGTCAGGTCAGCCATTCAACCAATCAAAGCATAATATGCTAATGATATGCTAAGGCTGCTCAACCACTCCCTATGATGTGCACTGACCACCAGGGGGCAGAGAGTTGACTGGTTGACCAGTCACTATGACGTGCACCAATCACCAGGGGGCACTGGTAGGTTAGCTTGCTGCTGAGGACTGAGTGAGACAAGCAGGACATGCCCTGGAGCCGTCCCACATCCCTCCCCAGGTGGCCAATCTCCCGCATCCCTCCCTGGCCCTGATCATGCACAGGTGGGGTCCCTCAGCCTGCCCTGTGCCCTCTTGCAATCCGGGCTGAGGGAGCTCCCTGCCCGAGTACACGAATTTCGTGCACCAGGCCTCTAGTGAATGCATAAAAAAGTGGAACAACAGATCAATATTCTCTCTCTCTCTCTTTCTCTCTCTCTCTCCCTCTCTCTTTCTCTAAAATAGAATTTTAAAAAAATAAATATGTTTGAAAACTCCAAGCTTAAAATGCATTTGAAGCAATATTTATAGCAGGGATAACTATAAAAATATATTCAAAGTACACATAAATCTTTCTATTTTTATGTGAGTTTTATCTGCCCATCAAATTTTAATTATCAAAAGAGACTCTATTTTAATAAATCTTTCTCCCTCCCCAAACTGTTTTTTTCTCCAATATTACTCTATATGGAAGTTAGGAGGTTAGGTGTGGAATATTTTGCTTATTTTTATGACTATTTCTTGTAATGTAAATAGGGGGTTGTGGTTTCTTTCCCTCAGAGGTTCTCCAGATTTACTCTGAGTGAGCATCATCTGAAATTGCTGGTCAAAACTGACCGACCTCCAGAAACTAGGATTCATTTGGTTCTAGCTGGGCCTTGGAATCTGAATTTTAGTACCCTGACCCAGGCTGATTTTGAAGCAGGTGGTCCGAGAAATATTACTGTAGCATGAAGGGAAATAAATCAGGTTAGTAGAGAACAAACTCTCACTCTAAGGCATTTATCTTAAATATTTATATGCAGTTAAGCAAATGGCTCAGTACTTGGTGTTGTGGGTCTACTTTTGCATCCTTGAAAGACTTCTCTAAGGAAGAGCCTTGGGACTTAAAACCTGGAAGGATGTCTGTGAGGGTAGGTGCCACATTTCTACATCGAGGTTCTGTGCTTCTCTCTGTCTCTCTTGCTTATATCTTTCCTGAATGAAAACCCAAGTGAATTTAATGGGCAGAGCATGGGTAATACTGAGATATGGCAACCCTATATAAGGAATTTAGTCATAATATGGAGTCTAGGATAGAGATAAATTTGATAAATGCTCCTCAAATTCACTTAAACAGAATTGAGACATGCCCTTGCACCTGTTTCAGGGCACTGACCTCAGCCCTGATCCAGGAAGAATGCCTGGCACCCACCTGGTTTCCTGGGAGGCCAGGCCCTGATTTGCCATAGGAGAAAGGGCCAAGGAGTTCACTGCAACGGCTTGGAGAATGGTTTTGCAAACCCAAGGAACACTCCTGTCCCAATTTTTCAGCCTAATTTTTCAGACAGTGAAGGGTAAAGTTACTGACTCATGCTGACCGTGGATAGGCTGTAGTGAAGTGGCCAGTGGGTGGTGAGAACCGGAGAGAAGCCAGCTCTCTTTGAAGTCACTGGGAACAAGCAGCTTCAATGTTGGTAACTGCTTAAAACAGCAAATGAGCCTACAAATCTGAGTGCAGCTCGCTAGCTCTTTTTCTCGCATTGCACCAATATTTACCACAATGGCTGCGATTTCTGTGATTTTCAGTTTCAGATTTGAGGAACACTTTTTGTCATGGTCACTTGGGCTTCTCTGTCTAAAATACTGCCTTACATATAGTAGGGGATCAGTAGGGACTTAGTTGTTTTAATTTTGTGAAATATTATCAATGCTTTCAATAAATATATTTGTATTGATTTTAAAGAAAGAGGAAGAGAGAGGAAGAGATACAAACATGGATGAGAGAGAAGCATTGATCGGTTGCCTCCTGCACGCTCCTACTGGGGATCGAGCCCACAACCCAGGCCAGGCATGTGCCCCAACCCGGCATTGAACCCCACCACATTTCAGTGCACGGGACAATGCCCAACCAACTGAGCCACACCAGCCGGGGCTATGAATGTTTTTAATGCTTAATCAGGATATGATCACTTTTTCTGTAAATGTGTGTTTTAAAAGGCTTGCAATATTGTTTACTATAATTTTAGCATGTCTTGGGAAAAAAGAATTCAAAGGTATGCTATATGGGTACCATTTATTCCACATAATAATAAAACTGTTTTCATTAAAATGATTAAAAATAAGCAATTTACAGAATATTAATGACACTTGAAAATTGGCACATCAAATTGATCATAGTAAGGAAAGAACATGAAAGTCAATTTTGTTTTTAACAAAAATGAGTCCTTAGTAATTAATTGTTGGTAGACCAGCCACATGGTAGGTTGACAATAGAGAACTATTCTAACACATTTAAATCCTTAAGATAAAACAAGACAACATAGACCATTTTTAAAACGAAGTTTCTGCTAGTTTGAGACCTCAGGTATTAAATGGCATTGCGACTGATGCTTTCTTTGGTCCCTTGGGAAGGATAAGATGAGGTTGGGAGGTGGGTAGTCATACTGATAATGCTAACTCAATTATATAGTCATTTGCTTATTATGTATTAGGAAGGTGATAGTCTATGGTGATTTTTTCCAAAGTTTTTTGCCCTCCAAAAGATCATTGAAAGATTATAATGTTTAATATCTGAAGACGGTTAGCTCTGTACTTTCTAAAGAATATTCTTTTTCATTTTGATGGGGTTTTCACTCATATTGTATATATCTCCCTGTTTAATATTTTACATATGGTGTGTACTTCAAAAGTGATGGCTGTTTTGTGATTTACAACCTTGAAGAAAAATAACATAGTAGTCATAACTTTTCAGTTTTTTGTGATGCATGAAGATCAGATTTTTTAATGTTGGTTAATGCTTTGCTAATTAAAGTGTGCATGTTAATTAAAGCAGAGGCTAATGTTAATTACCTATATTAATGGAATCTCATGTAGCACCTGCCTGAAGCAATGGGTTCAATTTTCAAAATATCTCAATTAAGGCTGAAACTTTTGATTTGCATCTAGTAGGGTTTCAATTAACTGCATTGAAAACTTAAATAACACTCTCAGGGGTGCAAAATATCAGTGATTATATGAAGTATGGAGGAGTTTGGTAGGTTCATTTAGAGACACTTTTTTCAGCCTAACTGTATTTATTTCTTGTCTACTGGTCAAAATTCTGTTCACCCATCCAGACCCCTCTTCTGTGAAGTATTTTCCAGTTCAAGGGACTATCAGTGTCTGTTTGTTGCTTCTCTTACACCACTCTGCCTTATATTATAACTCCTTGTTACTTCTGTGTCCCTTGCTAAATAGAAGCTCCTGAAAGGCCTTGGCTTCATCCCTTTCAAGGACCAGCACACCTGATCAAATACTAGCATGTTTTGTAGCTGAAAACACTCTTTAAGTGTTTGCAAAACAACTAAATACATTTACTGACTAAAGTGGAGATGAGTGAACTTTACCCTTTTAGTGCATGACAGTTGCACTGTCGCTACCTTTGTGACTGCTCCACGTAAAGCGTGAAGTTACTGCTTGGGATCTTATAGCTTTGTCCAATAAAAGATAGATATTTTTGTTAATTTCAGTTAAAAATGAGCTGGAATGGGGAAGAGGCTGCTTGTTCAAGATAAAACAGTCAGTGTTATGAGAGCAGAGGACGTGTTTATGCTGGCAGGGATGATGTTAATATCCTATTTCAGTCCCAGGTTTATAAGTTTACCATTCTGCACACAGATCCAGCTTGTGACCATAAGTACACATACTTTAAATCAGCTACTCACTGAAGAGAGCCATAGAAAGCTTGCTTTATCTTGGAAGATAGCACATGGGGTTATCATATGGTGGGCTAGAATCTTAATATAATGAATTAGAGATATCAATACATGTCTGAAGACATGTATTGCCATTAGCATGCATAACCACTCTCCTGAATTCACTGTCATATTTGCTGAAGTCCCAATAACAACTTTTCCCTTTGGGTCTTCGGGAAGGATTAGGAGCTAATGGCGCTAACCTTTTTGACATCTAGTAAAATCACGGTTTCAGAAAAATAGTTCCATTACTCTCCACAATTGAAGGGAGAGGTAATCTCCTCGATAAGCATACACAACTAGGTCACAGACTGACTTACAGCCCCTGGAAATCAGCACCAGTTACTGCTTTTCCTTGCTAGACTTCGACTCCATTGACTGTCCATCTCGGAGGACCAGCTTTGTCTTCATTCAGCTTGAGTATCAAATGAACATGACATTTCCATGTGCAAGGTGTGATCATCAAGGTGACACAAAAGGTACATACTTGCTTACTGTGCTGATGTGGTACTGGCATACTGGTTTTAAAAAGTTAAGGTAAAAAGGGATAGTATTGATTGAGCAAGAAGATGTCAGCTGACATCGATAACAGGAGTATGATTGTGGAAATGAGATGTGAGTGTGTCCATTAACCAAGGGCCATGCAGGCTTAGATGTGATAGTGAGAGCTCACATTCTTTATGTCACAATTGGCTCAATGCTGATTAGTTAGTAGGTGGAATAAGTGCAACAACTAGTTGTAGAAATGTGACAGTTATGCAGATTGGACTTCCCCCGGATGAGACAATGGTCCAGGTTTTACAACTCGAGAGCAAAGTCACCAAAGCATCCGTTCCCCACTGTGGCACCATTAAGGCGGCAGATGGCAGAGCATTAACAGAAAGACATTGGGAACAGCTGGAAAACATCTGCTAGGAAGTGACAACCTAATGGGTGTTCTGGGCCTTTTCTAATTGTGGGGGAATCGCTCAAAAAGCCTGGAAAGAAACTTTGATGTTTTGGTGCTGGGAGGAAGGAGTCGATGGAGCACTACATTCTAGTTGAGGCATTTGAGGGACTTCTGAAAATAAGTGGCTTTGAAGCTTGGGAAATATTATAGGGAAAAAAATTATACAAAGTTAAATTGCTTTTCCCCAAGTGCTAAATAAGAATAAACTTTTAAAAGGTGTCTGTGAGGTTTACATGGACCTGGAACCCACTTTAGGAACATATTTGGTTCATCACTAAATCATGAGTGATATTTAAACATAGTAGAGAGTTTTGATTGAGTCCAAGAATCACAGGACAAGGAACATTGAGCCTTGCAGAAAGTGACTGATGTGGGTACCTTCCACAGGGACTTCGTGCCACACCCCAACTCTTGCAGTTGCCTTAGTCAGTGGCTGGCTAGGGACTGGACGTCATGGCTGCTGGACCGCTGGCCAGAGAGGTACCTGGGATGGTTAATAGAAGCACTGGACCTGGCTCTTCCTCTCATTAGCTATGTGACTTTGGATAAACCAATTTATTTGATCTCTGGCTTTTGCATCTGTTCAGAGGGAATAATAATACCTCATCTGCCTGAGCACAACTCAAGGTTGTTCTAATGATCAAATGAGAAAATGTATGTGAAATCACACAAGCCATAAAAGTATAAATGCAATTTATTATCAAATTATCAATATCCTATAACCAAGTGATTCCTGATCAAGCAGAACGTTATTCTCAATGATGATGTAGGCATTTATCCAGGTACCCAGTGAATAGTGAGCTGATTTAGGTGAGAGATAGGGAAACTAGGATTATCACATCCAATTAACCTGTTAATTTGCAAACTGGTTCAAGTAACAGGACTAAATCAATACTAGTTTCATCGGAGAATAGATTATTTGGGATGGAACTATAAAATATAAACATCTAATTATGTAAAATATGAAATCTTATAGTTCTTTTTAAATGTCCAATTAAACGACAGAGAGTTTCATTTTGGGGATAGATTTTGACTAAAAAGGAAGTTGTTTATCATATTTTAAAAATACAGTTATTTTGCTCAGCTGGTGTGGCTCAGTGGTTGAGAGTCGACCCAGGAACCAAGACATCTTGGTTTGATTCCTGATTCCCTGTCAGAGAACATGCCCGGGTTGCAGGATGGATCCCCAGAAGGGGGCATGCACATGCACAAGGCAGCAGATCGATGATGTTTCTCTCTCTATCCCTCTCCCTACCTCTCCCTCTAAAAATCAATAGAAACATGAAAAATTATATACAGTTATACCTTAGGGCTGGTTCTCAAGATGTGAAGTAGCATATTGAAGACAGCAGTGCATTTAATGCTGATACAAAATTACTTCCTCACTGTCATCCTTTATTCTGACCCTTTCTTTCTACCTCAGAACTTCACTCAAACTGAGATCCCAACCCTAGCCGGTTTTGCTCAGTGGATAGAGCGCCAGCCTGCAGACTGAAGGGTCCCAGGTTCGATTCCAGTCAAGGGCATGTACTTCTGTTGCAGGCTCCTCCTTGGCCCAGGCCTTGGTTGGGGCGCATGCAGGAAGCAACCAATCGATGTGTTTCTCTCACATCGATATTTCTCTCTGTCTTTCCCTCTCTCTTCCACTCTCTCTAAGAATCAATGGAAAAATATCTGCAGGTGAGAATTAAAAAGAAGAAAAAAATTACCATGAGAAGAAACAGGTGAATTGTCACCTGAAATGTCTTACATTCCAGATTTGTCTGAAATGTCTTACATTCCAGATTTGTTTGTTTCTTCGTGGTGTTCTGTAACTTTTCCCTCTATCCCCTATTTCCTATAAACTGGAAATTTGGTCTAGAGGCCTGCTTGCCTACAGGCTAAACATTGTTGGCGTGTGTGTTTCATGAGGTATCTTATCGTGTCAGGTTGTCTGCTGTTTGGGATGCTAAAGTGGTGACAACCAGGTGCCTTCTCCATAGAGATAAGATTTCCCTTATAATTAGCAGGACATCAGTGGGGCAGTTCTTTGACATGTTAATATTTAGTTCTCTGTTAAAGGTTTGCTTAATGGTTTTAGACTCCATTGATGATTTTTGCTGGAATCATTTATTTTTGGAGGGGCTGTAAAATGGTAGTTTTCTAATTCTATTTTTTCTTTCACATTTTTTAACTGGCATATTTTTTTTCTTTTTTTTTTTTTTTTTTTTTTAATATTTTTTTATTTTTCGCTTAAAGTATTACAAAGGGTATTACATAAGTGTCCTTTTTTCCCCCCCCCCGCCCTTGACACACCCCTACCCTCCCTTACCCCCCAGTGTCTTATGTCCATTAGTTATGCTTATATGCATGCATACAAGTCCTTCGGTTGATCTCTTACTCCCCTCCCTCCTGCCCCCCAACTCTCTCTGGCCTTCCCACTGCAGTTTGGCAATCAGTTTGAGGCAGCTCTGCCTCTGTATCTATTATTGTTCAAAAGTTTGTAATGGTCTTTATTATCCATGAATGAGTGAGATCATGTGGTATTTTTCCTTCATTGACTGGCTTGTTTCACTTAGCATAATGCTCTCCAGTTCCATCCATGATGTTGCAAATGGTAGGAGTTCCTTCTTTTTAACAGCAGCATAGTATTCCATCGTGTAGATGTACCACAGTTTTCTAATCCATTCATCTACTGATGGGCACTTAGGCTGTTTCCAGATCTTAGCTATGGTGAATTGTGCTGCTACGAACATCTGGTTACATATATCCTTTCTGATAGGTGTTTCTGGTTTCTTGGGATATATTCCTAGTAGTGGGATCACAGGGTCAAATGGGAGTTCCATTTCCAATTTTTTGAGGAACCTCCATACTGCCTTCCATAGTGGCTGCACCAGTCTGCATTCCCACCAGCAGTGCACAAGTGTTCCTTTTTCTCCACATCCTCTCCAGCACTTGTCGTTTGTTGATTTGTTGATGATGGCCATTCTGACAGGTGTGAGATGGTACCTCATTGTTGTTTTGATTTGCATCTCTCGGATGATTAGTGACTTTGAGCATGTTTTCATATGTCTCTTGGCTTTCTGAATGTCCTCTTTTGAAAGGTGTCTATTTAGATCCTTTGCCCATTTTTTGATTGGATTGTTTATCTTCTTTTTGTTAAGTTGTATGAGTTCCCTATAAATTTTGGAGATTAAGCCCTTATCAGATATGACGTTGGCAAATATGTTTTCCCAAGAGGTGGGTTTTCTTGTTGTTTTGTTGATGGTTTCTTTTGCTGTGCAGAAGCTTTTTATTTTGATGTAGTCCCATTTGTTCAGTTTCTCTTTAGTTTCAACTGCCCTAGGAGCTGTATCAGTGAAGAAATTGTCCAAATTGGAAAAGAGGAAGTAAAACTGTCCTTATTTGCAGATGACATGATATTATACATACAAAACCCTAGAGACTCCATCAAAAAGCTACTAGACTTAATACATGAATTTGGCAATGTAGCAGGATACAAAATTAACCCCAAGAAATCTGAGGCATTTCTATACACCAATAGTGAACTTTCAGAAAGAGAGATTAGAAAAACAATCCCATTTACCATCGCACCAAAAAAATTAAGATACCTAGGAATAAACTTAACTAAAGAGGTTAAAGACCTCTACTCAGAAAACTACAGGACGCTGAAAAAAGAGATAGAGGAAGACATAAACAGATGGAAGAACATACCATGTTCTTGGATTGGTAGAATCAACATCATTAAAATGTCCATACTACCCAAAGCAATCTATAAATTCAACGCACTTCCCATTAAAATACCAATGGCCTTCTTCAAAGATCTAGAACGAACTCTCCAAAAATTCATCTGGAATAAAAAAAGACCCCGAATAGCTGCAGCGATCCTGAGAAAGAACAAAGTAGGTGGGATCTCAATGCCAGATATCAAACTGTATTACAAAGCCACTGTTCTCAAAACTGCCTGGTACTGGCACAAGAACAGACATATAGACCAGTGGAATAGAATAGAGAGTCCAGAAATTAGCCCGAACCAATATGCTCAATTAATTTTTGACAAAGGAGGCATGAACATACAATGGAGCCAAGATAGTCTCTTCAATAAATGGTGTTGGGAAAATTGGACAGATATATGCAGGAAAATGAAACTAGACCACCAACTTACACCATACACAAGAATAAACTCAAAATGGATAAAGGACTTAAATGTACGACAGGAAACCATAAAAATTCTAGAAGAATACAAAGGCAACAAAATGGCATATTTTTTTTCTATAAAGCTTCCTCCTGTCCAGTTCATATGAACTACAGTTTCTTTTTCAAACCACAAGTGAAATACGTACCTAGGTTTTCCTCTTTACTTCCCAATGTTTGGGGTAAGGAGTTAGTGTAATAGTCACCTTCCATAGCGGTGTTTTCTTTCTTTCTCTCTTTTAAGTATACTACAGATTGGTTGGTTACTATTTATTCAAAATTCTACCATCAACTACAATAATTCTTTTTTTTGCTGCTTAGATTGTCCCAAATTTGCCAAAAGGGAGCCTCTTCATGATGGTTCCTGTGGAATTTACATTTTAGTGGGATGCGGATCAGAAAAAGCAAATAAGCAAAACATACACACATTCAAATAAACATGTAAATAAGCAAAAGAATCATTCAATCAAGCAAATATAATTGTAAGATATAGTAAATATTAGGAAGAACATAAATAAGACCTGAGAGAGAGAATAATAGGAGATACGTATCTTAGGTAAGATGACCAAGTAAGGAAAATTTATTTATTTATTTATTTATTTATTTATTTATTTATATTAAATAGATTGAGGTAACATTGGTTAATGAAATTATATACGTTTCAAGTATACAATCCTATGACACATTATTTGTACATTGAATTGTGTGCCCATCACCTAAAATCAAATCTTCTTCCATCACCATATATCTGACCTCCTTTGCCAACCCCCACCCTACTTCTCTCTGGTAACCACCATACTGTTGTCTGTGTCAATGAGTTTTTGTTTGTTTTTGTTGTTTGTTCATTTGTTGCTTTCAGTTTTATATCTCACATATGAGTGAAAGCATATGGTGCTTGACTTTTTCTTTCTGACTTTTTTCGCTTAGCATAATATTTTCATGATCTATCCATGTTGTCACAAATGGCAGTATTTCATTTTTCCTTATGACTGAATAGTATTCCATTGTATATATGTACCACATCTTCTTTATCCTATCATCTATTGAATGACACTTCAGTTGTTCCCATGCCTTGGCCACTGTGAATAATGCTACAGTGAACACAGGGGTTCATATATCTTTGTGAATAAATGTTTTCAAAGTTTTTGGGTATGAGACCCAAAGGCTATGAAGTTGATAACCATGTGAAGAAGAAAGGAGGAATATACCAAGCAGACAGGACAGCATGTCCATGGTGGGAAGGAGCTAGGCTCATTCAAGGAATTGAGAAAGCCTAGCATAGTTAGAATGTGTGTGGAAGGGTGAGAGCAACTCAGGAGTAGTGATGGACAATGAAGGCCAGATAAGGCAGGCCCCGGAAGACTCTGGTGCCCAAGTGGAGATATGTTACAATACACTGGTTGAGGCTGAAGTCAGACATTTCCTTTAAGGAGATTGTGAGCATAGTATCCAATACCGTCCATTGTGTTGTCAAGAAGGGAGCCTATAGAATACTGGAAATATAGAATAATAATGGAGCAATCTGTTAAAATTTGTTTGCTTTGGACAGTGATGGTTAGGGATTCTTTTATAATTAATCTTTTGACTTAGGAGATACAACTAGTTCACTTTTTCATTCTGCTACTAAAATAAAGAATAGGAAAATATATAATTGAGGTAAACAGAAGTGAGGAGGAAGCAGGAGGATATAATTGTGTTTAACCTATCACTTACTTAGAATAGCAGTATGCCTGATAATTGTGTTTAACCTATCACTTACTTAGAATAGCAGTATGCCTGATGGGTAGGAATGAAGCCATCAAAGAGGAAAACGAATGTGTATTTGTATTTTTTTAAAGTCTCCTCCAGATATAATAGCAGTGAGCTACTAAGCATTTTCAGGGACAAACTAAGCCATAAGCCAAACTTTATAAGCTCTAAGCAGCCCTGGCCAGTGTAGCTCAGTTGTTAGAGTGTCAGCCCTCCCACCAAAGAGTCCCAGATTTGATTCCTGGTCAAGCGCATGTACCTGGCTTGCAGATTTGATCCAGCTACAGTTGGGGCACAGGCAGGAGGCAACTGATCGATGTGTCTCAGTCATATAGATCTCTCTCTCACTCTCTCTCTCCTTCCCCTTCTCCCCCCCCTTCCACTCTCTCTAAAAAAAAATCAATGGGAAAAATATCCTCAAGTGAGTAATAACAAAAAATAAAAATAAAATAACGAGCCCTAGCTGGTTTGGCTCAGTGGATAGAGCGTCAGCCTGTGGACTCAAGGGCCCCAGGTTCGATTCCGGTCAAGGGCATGTGCCTTGGTTGCGGGCACATCCCCAGTGGGGGTGTGCAGGAGGTGGCTGATCGATGTTTCTCTCTCATCAATGTTTCTAACTCTCTATCCCTCTCCCTTCCTCTCTGTAAAAAGTCAATGGAATGTATGTTTTAAAAAAAGACAAATGAAAGTGCTAAGTAGCAGAGATGATCTATCTATGTAGTCATAAAGATGATATGAATGCATGGGAATTACTATCGCAGAGTTCTATGCAAACATGCATGTATGCAGGGTGGGGGGTCTCTGTCACAGATCTACCAGAAATAGCCCTAGTAGTTCCTTTTAATATATGGTGAACTTTTATTTTTTAATATATTTTATTGATTTGTTACAGAGAGGAAGGGAGAGGGATAGAGAGTTAGAAACATCGATGAGAGAGAAACATCGATCAGCTGTCTCCTGCACACCCCCCACTAGGGATGTGACCGCAACCAAGGTACATGCCCTTGACCGGAATGGAACCTGAAACCTTTCAGTCCGCAGGCCGACGCTCTATCCACTGAGCCAAACCGGTTAGGGCTTTATGGTGAACTTTTAAAAGGAGGTGAGTGTTATTGGATATTATCTTAGTCTGTTTGGGCTTTTATAACAGGATACCATAGACTGGGTGACTTATAAGCAACAGAAATTTATTTCTCACAGTTCTGAAGGCTGAGAATTCCAAGATCAAGATGCTGGCAGATCCCCTGTGTGGTGAGAGCCTGCTTCCTGCTTCATTGTGTCCTCACATGGCAGAAGGGGGAGAGAGCTCTAAAGGGGCCTCTTGTAAGGGCACTAATCCCATGTAAGTGGGCCCCACCTTTCTGATCTAACCATTAACCAAAGACCTTACCTCCTAAAACCATCACATTGGGGGTTAGGTTTCAACATACAAATTTTGGGGGGGACACAAACATTTAACCTATAGCAAATTTGTGAGTTTTAATTTGGGTTTAGAGCTTTATTTTTGAAGATATTGCACCTTCAACCTACAAAATAATTTTGTTTAAGTCAAAATTTCATTTAAGAATATTTCAGTTTGGGTTCTGTGGGCACTATTGCGATAAATGCTCTTCACACTTATAATATACACTAGCCTCTTCTCCTTGCTCTTCCCTCTGCCTGTATCCTCATTTCAGTCTCCTCCTTGTTGGGTCTCCTTTCCCACTGACATGCGTAAACTAACTTCTGAAGCTTTGTGTCTTCCCTGGCTGTGCAGATTAGGGCCCCACAGGAAATCCCAGCCTCACACAGTCTCCTCCTGCCTTAGATTCCTAGGAACTAGGCCATGATGGGTCTTAGGAATAGATGAGGGAGGTGAACACCCAAGACTTGGGGTCTTTTCCAGGCTCTTCTCACCCCTGCTGTGAAAATAGATTTTCACCCATAACCTTTCTTAAACTTAATATTGCAGATTCGTGCATTTCAATATTTAAGTGAAGAAGAATGAAATTCATGAACTTGAAGATGGGCATCATGTTAACGTGTCAATGCCTGTGAATATTTGGTATGGATTAGTATATCAGGTATATACTTTATCAGTATATCAGTATATACTATATACCTGATATATTAGTATATCAGGTATCTACACTAATAAAAGAGAAAAATGGTAATTGGCGTACGACCGCTACCCTTCCCATTGGCTAACCAGCGTATCCTTATGCAAATTAACTGTCAGCCAAGATGGCGGCCGGCAGCCAGGCAGCTGGAAGCGAACGTGAGGCTTGCTTGCTCCAGGGACTGCAGACTCCAACGTTCCCCGCCTGACTTGCCGGCCTCTGAGCTGGCAGTTTGAAACATTCTAACAAATATAGCCGGCTGGGATCTCAGAGCTGAAGTTATACATTGTTTCGATTATAGAACGGCAAACAAACCAGCGGAAGCCTCAGAGCTAGAGCCAGAGCTAAAGCTGGCCCAGAAGAAAATAAAAAAAAAGGAGCGGTTGGGAGCTTCAATCAACAACCACCAGC
>NW_005871070.1:6672236-6701388 GCF_000147115.1 Myotis lucifugus | reverse complement strand
TCCCCATTGACCCTGCCTTGAGTGTGATAGGAGGTGGTGCCCCAACCCCCCAATCAGCCCTACCCTGAGCGTGACTGAGGGTGGCATCGCAACCTCCCAATCCGCCCTGCTCTGTGCATGATGGGGCGGCAACCCAACTCCCCAATCGGCCCTGCTCTGAGCCTGACCAGGGGCTGCACCTAGGGATTGGGCCTGCCCTCTGCCACCCAGGAGCAGGCCTAAGCCAGCAGGTCATTATCTCCGGGGGGTTCCAGACTGGGAGAGGGCACAGGCCGGGCTGAGGGACCCCCCTTCCCCCCCGAGTGCACAAATTTTTGTGCACCGGGCCTCTAGTATACTATATCAGTATATCTTTCTATTTCAACAGTTAGCAAGAGTGGAGATGAGCGAGGATGCACAAAGGTAGTGGGAGCTTTTATGTGGAGGCTATTACATATGGCATTGAGATTTACTGGAATATTCTTACCTAACATCAGGGGTCCTTCCCTTACTCATAGTAAGTATCCTCCACTAACATTAGAATTTCCCAATTAAACATAATTCTCACCTTTACATTTTCATTGACTTTAGTAAATTGATAATAACCAATATGCTGAAAAGCAAAGGGTTCTTCCTAAAAAAAGTATTTTGATATTTCCTACAAATATAATTTTAAATAAAATATCTAAGTTTTAAAATGACTTTTGATTTTCTTTCTGTTTTCATCTTTAAATATTTCTTATTTATCAGTGAATCACCTCTCAGTATAATATCTAGATAAAATATATTTCCCTCCTTTTAAATACTTTTATATTCCCATCTGTTTTTATGGCATGTTACTGCATGTCTCCAGAGGCACACAGCATTTTTATTTTCAAGTAAATTTATATTAGTTACAGTCTCCAGCTGTTTTAGATATAGGATCATTTCCTGTCGGTGCTGTTTCCAGGACAATTCTTTTTTCCCTCACAAAAATGAAAAATGTAATTTAACAAAGACATCCTATAATTGCCTTCATATCTAGCAAGGTATCTAGTGATCTAAATACTTATTTTATTTAAAACATCTGTCTACATAATATTTAGTGATTGTCCAGGGCTATATCATCTTTGGGAAAGGCAGCTGCTGCCATTTTTATTTAATTTCTAAGGAAACAACAAAAATTTCTCCTTCATATTGAATCTTCTGCCACTATGTCTTATGTGAGATTTTATTGTATTTTTAAAATGAGAACAGCTTACCTCTTTGGTGCTTGCAATTAGTTTAGTTTTTTTTCAAATTGGGAAAGACCATTCTTTAAAAAATCACAATGGAAGCATTTTGTAAGAATAATACTCTTGTTCTGTTCTCTCTCTCTTTCTCGATAGATAGATTAGATAGATAGATAGATAGATAGATAGATAGATAGATAGATAGATAGATAGATATCAAAGTATCATAATAGAGATGATGGCATGCTGCTTTACTCATGTAACCAGCCTTACACAGGAATCACATTTCAATTTCCAAGTTCTTTTAGAGTTACTTGTCTATAGTGCATTTTCTTTTAATTTATAATAAAAAATCTAAAGTCTTTTTTTATTATGAAGTTGTTCTGTTGATTAAAGCAGTTAGTTGATATTTTCTTGTGTTTTGTTTGTTTGTTTTTACAAAAAATGCATGAAGAAAGATGGCACTTCTATAAAAGCTCTTTGCCTTGGGGGTGACACTCAATGCTGCTTGTAGAGGACTCCATATGGAAACTCTTATTTATTTATTTATTTTTGTGCACTACCCTTAGAGCCAAAGATAAAGTGTTTAACTTTTAATAGATCATATCACTTTAGGCTCAGCCGAATGCCAAAAACAACAGGCACCCAGGCTTACAGTAGTATGTCTAAATGAGGAAGTTTACTTTTTCCTGGGAAGTAATCAAAATATTCCTTTTTGGAACACTGAGAGTATGAAAGGGAAATGATTAGGGTTCCCTACTGACACACCATTATGATTGACAGGAAAAACCCACATTTATGCCACCTGAGACATCTTGTTCCGGAACTTTCTGGAGGGTAGTAAATTGGTGTTGGCACAAACACAAAAAAATAAAATGACTTGATTCAGCACTTTTCAATTCTAAATCCCCAAACACTAAAGCAAGAAGTAAATATTCATCAAATGATCAAAATTTATATTGATTTTTATTCTACATTAGCAGCTCAAAGTCGAGATTCTTGACAGGATGGATGTCGGTTTGAATGATTCTCTTTGAAATGAGGATATAGCACTGGGCCGAGTGCTGCTGTGCATTCCTGAACCAGGGGCCGTGATTATTAGAACCCTAGGAGGCTAAGTTTTTAAAAGAACAGTATAAAGACACACTTGTTCAGTTCTGTTTTGATAACTAAATTGTTATTATTAGTATGTAAAATAATTCTTGTTGTTCCTATTTCATTCCTTCCTTCCTATCACCATCTAAGGACCAGTATTCTATAGAATTTCAAAGAAGCTGGAGTGCATGGTATAGTCAGATAGAGTTAATAGCTGCGTTTGCCAGCATAATTGTACGTGGGAAGGAACCACCAGTCCTGCAGGGCAAGAGAAGCTAAGATTATATCTTCACATTATGCATCTTTAATTTTTTTGTTTCTGCCAGAAAGTAAGTAAGGATTTGCTATAGTGAAATTTGGAAGATGGGAATAAGAACACAGTCATAGAATATAAACACAGACTTGATGCCTGTGTCATTGTTCAGAAACCTGCTAAGGAAACAGCAATGGAGAAACATTGGAATTCTAATCATCCCCTCCAGTCGGCACAGTGTAATCATCCTCTCTTCCCACCCTGGCTCATGACATAAAATGCTGAATTTTTAATGACTCTAACTACTTGCATTACAAAGACGAGGAGGACAGTGGTGGATGAGGCTTTCCACAGATGCACTTGTGTGATGTATTTCTTCTTTATGTTAGTTAGGTGGATGTATTGCTGTTAATAAATATCTCCTCTATCATTAAAATGGAAGAGGACATTTTTCTTTAACACAAATAAATGCAGAAGAAATAATGAAAATAACGTTGATGTTAATTTTTCTGATTTGTGTAAAGATGCTTACTTACTATTTAACAAATATATTGAAGGACATACTTTTAAAATTGAATTTTCTAAACATTATAGTGAATGTTCTTAATGGTTTGTAAGTAGCATCAAGTCAATAGAAATAAAGATTACTTTTTAAAGATATAAATACAATATTTTTTTACTTAAATCAGTTATCTTTTGCATTTGTCCTGAGTTAGTTATCCATGAATATAAATATAAAAAAAACCTTGAGAACCTAAGGTAGTTCTTCTGGGGCTGCCAATATGTTTGTAGAAATTTTGTATCCTAATGTACAGAGATTAGTATCTACAGTAGTCTTTGTTGAGTGTAATATTGAAATAGCTTTGAGATTCTTGTTAAAATTTTTATATATATTTAATTTTTAATAATGGGAAAATATTTATATTTTTAAATACTTTTATGACTCTCTTATCCAATGGTAAAAAGAACATCCCAACAAACGAATTGTTTCTTTGGCAACATTTTTGAAGTATAATATTGAATTCATATTTTAGCTCCTATTATTCAGTATAATTTTTCTATAATTCTAAGTTATATGTTCCCTGAGGGCAGGCACCATGGCTGACCCAGGTGTGTATCTTACTGAACATTTGACACATAAGAGATTCTTGGGACAAACTTGTTAAATGAATAAATGGAGGCTCTTAATCAACTTTACTCCAAAGAAATACAGGGCTAAAGCACAGTATCCCACTCAGTCATGCACGAGGGACTAAAGAACAACGTGAGTTCTCATCCGTTGTAATACCAAATGTTATTTGTATTTAACCAGAATGTAGCTGATCATAAGTATGTGAAAAAAATGTCTTACAGGGTTCATTTCTGGACAAAAGAAATCCACTTTGAATTCAATCCCTAAGATGAGTTATTTCAGGAAATTATGAATCACCAGCAATGATGACAAAGGCAAAAATATACAAAACTAGAGGCCTGATGCATGAAATTCCTGAAAGGGTAGGCCCCGCAGCCCCAGCTGCCTCGGCCCTCGCAGCCCCGGCTTCCTCTGGAAGGTCGTCGGGATGGTCATTCTGCTGTTTGGCCATTTGGTCGATTTGCATATTATGATTTCATTATTACACCAACACCGTAAAGGTGACAACTCTAAATCCTAGAATGAGTATGGGGAACCCTGATAAGTAAAAGAATGGAGATTTCCAAGTGAAGATTCTAATCAACCCTGAAAGAGCTTGTCAAGGCCTTGAGGCCTAAAGGCGTTTCCAGAAGGAAGCAATCTGGGCCAGTTGCAAGAGGGATACTTTGGGGAGGAAAGAGAGAAAGTATCTATATAATAAAGTCTAATATGCAAATCTACCAAACAGCGGAACAACTGGTGGACCAACTGGTCGCTATGATGCGCACTGACCACCAGGGGGCAGATGCTCAATGCAGGAGCTGCCCCCAACCCACAGGCCTGGACCAGCAGCAGCAGCAGGGGTTGGGGGGGGGGGGTTGGGGGGGGCTGGTGAGCAGGTGGCACGAGGCCAGCCAAGGTGGGTGCCAGCAGGGGCCCCTCGATTGATCAGCCCTGATCGCCAGCCAGGCCTAGGGACCCTACCCATGCACGAATTTTGTGCACTGGGCCTCTAGTATTAAATATTTGTACAAGGAAGAAGAGAAAAAGGCATGTGCTTAGAGATACTACATCAAAGGTTAAAAAAAACAAAACTGTATAGTAAAAGTAGGAAATTATTCCCCAATGACAAATGATTGCCAGAAAAAGTACAGTTCTCGCCTATTATATTGAAGGATCCTGTGATTGTCCTGAGTTAGTGTGGACTGTTTTAAATAACTTATATTAAAATATTTCCTAAAGTATAAATATCTTTAACTTTTTAAATAAATCCTTCTTTCTGGGTTCAATTTCCTAATTAACCCTTTGAGTGCCAACCAATATCCTAGGAACTGTGCTAAAACTGCCAAGGCATTTTGAGCTAAGGTTTTTAAATTTGTTTTCCCACATAAAGAGTGAACTACTAGCATGTAATAGTGACACTGTAGGAGGAGCGCGATAATGCTCCCGGCACTTATGGCGAAAGACAGGAGGAGCGCTATTGCGCTCCCCAGCACTCTAGGGGTTAAACAACACACACACACACACACACACACACACACACACACAAAAAAAAAAAAAAAACCTGTGGCATTGTTAATGTCTTTTCCAAAAGTTCAAATGACTATTTTTTTAAAATGGAAAATCAGATTTTATGAAGCTGAAACAAGCCCCTGCCCTGAAGACTTAAAACTGTGTTTTGAAATGGATTGTGAAGGTTGCCACACAGGACAATAGCTGAAGTTTCATTCTGTATGTATGTGATCACCATGGTTAGTTTCTAATATAATGTTCAGTATGTAAGATCACTTTGTTAGCAGAACAACACATTACCAAATGATTCTTCAATTAAAGAAGCTTTTCTTTTCTTCCTTCTTTTTTTTCCTAGAGGAAAGTATATATTTTAATATATACCCTAGAAAAAATATATATCTTTTAAATAATTTTTATTTGTGTCAAAAATAATCTTCTTTCTGAGGGAGAATGAAGCCAATGATTTTAAAAAGCAAGCTGAGGCTACAGACTCCAACTCTGTTTTATTTCTTTGTACATTTTAAACCACTTCAGATTTTTTAACTCGGTAAAATTTATTCAGACAATTTGTTGAGTGGCTGTCACATACCATGTGCTGTGCTCAGTGCTGGAGATATAGCAATGAACACATAGATACAAGTTGCTGCCCTTGTGGGGCTTCCAGTCCATGGGGGTTGGGGAAGATGGACAATGCAAAGTAAATTTTGGCTAAAGCTAGATGTGGTGAATAAGTATGAAGGAGGATAGGGGTTGCTTCAGGTAGGGGTGAGTTAAAGTCTTATGTAGAAGATCTGAATGAGAAGATGACATTTCAGCAAAGACCTGAGAGAGGTGAGGGACTGAGCTGTCTGCAAACAAGACCAAATGCCCCTAGAAAGTGTCTACCAGCCCTGCTGGAGCTGACTGCTCGCATAGGAGATGTGGACTGAATGATAGCATGGGGGATGTGGACAAAAGCTTGATTGGAGTGTGTTCAAGAAAAAATAGGAGAGGAATTAGACATATTGAGTATAGATAAAGCCAGAGGAAGGTTGACGTCAATTGCCATCTAGAGATTAGTTTTTCTTTTTTTTCTTACATGGGAAAAACATTTTGTAGGGAGGTGGGAGGGGTGGGGCTAATGTACTAATGTGACTAATACAGTAGAGCAGAAAATGATTTAGGAGAGAGGAGCAATTTTCTGTGGGAGGGATCATCTTTGTGCAGTGTAGAGGGGGTCTGGTGCACAAATGCAGGGGAATGGTCTTAGAAGCCTGGACGATTTCCACTGAAACACGAGGGGAGGCTGAGAACATGGGCCCAGATGCAAGCAGGAGGGAAGGCGTGGTTGGAAGCTATGAAGTATAGTCTGTGTATAAGTGACCAGGCAAACCTACAGAGGCATGAGTTAAGAAAGTAAAATTAACTTTAACATTATTGGGACACTTAACAAAGGATGCTGGGATGTGCAGTTATAATGAAACTAGAGGCCCAATGTATGAAATTCGTGCAAAAGTAGGCCTTCCTTCCCCCGGCTGCCGGCACCGGCTTCCCTCTGGGACCCGGGACCCAGGCTTCCCTTCAGCCGCCGGCAGGCACCTCGCAGCCCCAGCTTCATCCAGAAGGTCATCCGGAAGGATGTCTGGTCTAATTAGCACATTACACTTTTATTATTATAGATAATTGATATTTCTTACTAAATTAGTGCTTTTTAGGGTAAAGGTAAGGCATATATCTATATGTGCTTATAAAAGTGATTATGTGTTTAATCCTTAAAGATTATTAGAATGACTAAAACTTACTCCCCAAAATTTATCATGGGCTAGCTACTTTGTTATTAGACACAATATTAGAGGGAAGTAGACAGTTGAATAATTATTCAGGCTCCAAAGATCATTGAATTTGGATCACCGCACACCAACCCAAATTTAAATAAAATATTTTAGAACACTGTGTCTTGTGTTCTGACTAAATTATTAATTTGTAATCTAAATTTGAAGAGGTATATCTCTAGTGATTTGGGCTCCAGGTGCATACAAAATAAAGGGGAAGACATGCTACTAATGATAAGCAGCAAAGCAATTGTATTAAACATCAGATGAAACGGCAGTCTTCCTAATTTTACTATGTGGATTAGCCTGCTAGAGTGGCAATAACAAAATACTATACATGGGTGACTTAAAGAACAGAAATTGATTTCTCACAGTTCTGGAAGCTGGAAGTCCAAGATATAGATGTTGTCAGGTTTGGTTTCTGGCTTGTAAGTGACCACCTTCTTACTGTGTCTTAGAGGACCCTTTCTTTATGTGTCCTACTCTTCATCTTATAGGACACCATTCCTATTAGATTAGGGCCCAACCCTTGTTACTTCATTTAACCTTAATTACCTCCTTAACGACCCTATCTCCAAATACAGTCACTTGGGGTTTATGGCTTGAACATACAAAGGGGTGGGGGTGGGCACAGTTGAATCCATACATTATGTTAAAAGTTTGGCAATATTTGGAACATATAGGGGCTCTGCAAATAACTGGGACTATAAAACGGCAAAGGAGACATGGAGGACAAAGTTCCTTTGTAGAGCGTGGAGTCTTGAGACAGAGACAGAAAAAGTTGAGACAAACACAAACATTTAAGCTGTGATATGTGCTGTTAAGGAAATTACCACGGTACCAAAATAGAGAAAGATAAAGTGGATCTACTTTTGATAGGGTGGTCAGGGAAGGCCTTTCTGAGAAGTAACATGTCAGCTGAGAGCTGAAGGATGAGAAGACATTAGCAAAAGAATGTTCTAGAGAAGGGCAACAGTATGCGCAAAGGTCCTGAGACAGGAAATAACAGAAAGAAGGCAAGGATGACAGGGGCATGGTGATCAAGAGTGAGGTAAGTAGTTCTGAGAGGGAGACATGAGGTCTGAGGTAGGCAGGAATCAAAACTTATGGGTCATGGGAGAAGTGTGTTTTTTAGGCCTAATTGCAGTATGAAACCAACTGGTATTTTATAAAGACCACTCTAGCCACTGTAAGGGGAGAGACCAGGCAGCAATGGGTGAGGGGAAATACATGTTAGGAGATAATTGCTGTACCGCAGGCTGGGATCAGGCTGGCAGCATTGCAGACTGGAAAACAGACTGGAGAGACATTTTGGAAGAGGATTCAACCGATTTGCGGGAGTACCTGGCTGTGGTAAATGAAGGCAAGGAGGAGTCCAGGATTACTTTTAGGTTCCTGACCTGGGCAACAGATAGGCCAATTCTCTAAAAGGAAAGGCCCAAATAGGGAATGTCTTGGGGGAAGAGGGGAGGATGAGAATTGAGAGTTCTGTTTTGAACAGTTATACCTAAAGTAAATCCAAGTAGCGATGTCAAGTGGTTGGTTAAGTATATAGTGTGGAGCTCAGAGGAGAGGCTTGGAAGCCATTACTATATTGATGGCATTGGAAGCCATAGAAGAGAGTATAATAAAGAAAAGACGTCTAGAATTAAGCCATTCAACAAGCAGTAATCCCAGATGTGATGCAAAAATTTAGTCAATGAACCATCTATAACATGGGTTTGGGGATGGGGAAGAAGGATGGAGGGAGAGCTATTGAGAATCCATCTCGTTAGGTCAGCCAAGCTGTAATGCAGGCTTAGACCAGAGTAAATGAGAACTGATTCTTTTTCTCGTCCTATCATATCTTCTCTTCCAGGGCACTCTGATTTCATCTCCCAATGCTGACTGTTGCCTCTAGGTTTATATTTCAGTCTTAACATTTTTACTTGCTTGCTAAATATCCCATTTTGGGTTTCCCTCAGTACCTCAAACAAAATACTTGGTCAAACCCAGCTTATTTGCTCCATCTACCATAGCATTGCTCTTTTGATACTCCTACTCCCAGGAAATGTGAGGTGGGTCTTCCCCCTTGTTTCTTCTTATTTTCCTTAATGAGTAAGTTGCCAACTCTTGTTGGTTACACATCAGTAATATTGTTTAATCAGGCTAAGTTTTCATTTGTAAAATATATTAACTTTAAAAAGTATCCACTGTTATCATAAATGCTAATAAATAAAATTCTTTTAATCAAAGATGCAATGTTATTTTTATAAGAACTGCATTTTCTTCAAATCTTCCACCTAAAGATTTACCTTTGGACTAAGATATAGTATGAATAAAAGTGAAGCCAGCTTACAGAGATATTTAGACTGCAAAGCTATTCAACCTTAGCAGAAGCAGCTACTTTGGTTCTATCTTTATCATCACGTTTAGGAATGAATCACTGAAAACAGAGATAGAAATAGAGATGGATAGGAAAGTCTTGGGTCATCTAATTCATCTCCTTGTTGTGCCGGGAAGGTTTTTTTATGTCAAATGCCAGTGAGATATTGTGCAATAAAAGCCTTAGATTGCAACATTTCAATCATTTTTGTTGGGCGACTAATTATCTTTCAAGTGCTTTCAGCATTGTTCTCTGAAGTCCTTTTCATGTATCCCTGTTATATGAGAGATGTTTCCCTTTCTATACAGAAATGGCCTGGGACCTAAAAGGGATAAACTCCACAATTATTTTTTCATAATAGTGATGAGTCTGCATTAAGTCAACATCCCTCTTTATGATCCTTTTTGTGACCAGTAACACACATTTGTGAGATCATTACCCAGAACAAGCTTGTTACCAGAGGATGGTTTAAAACGAACAGGAACCTCTCAGAATCAAACATGCCCCTTGGCACCTTATGGTGCAGAAGCATTATTCTCATGGGGTTCCCAATAGAATTCTTGGTGTGGGATGACCTCCTCATTATCCCTATAGCTTTGATGAGGGGGGGAGTGGAGTGGGGATGGCATTTGGGAAAATTATTGTTTTTAAGCTCTTTGGCTATTGTTCAACATCGCTCAGTTATCTCACATTGATTTAATCACATAATATGGTGTGTGATCTTTTGAGAGCTATGTTTTATTGGTTTTTTTCTAATTATTGACTTTCTATATTCAATTTTATACCTCCCCCCCTTTAAAAACCATTCTTAGGTCTCTAGGTATTATTCCTCCAAGTTCTATGATATCTGCATGTCACTTGGTTGAGACTTGTCTGTAATGCCATTAACATGCTCCATTCCTCCTATTTGTCATCCTTAATAAAGGTGCTAAATTCCTTTGTGTCTTCTCACCAGCCACACCCTTCTACCCCAAACTGAATATGCTCCATAAAACATTATCTTTTGTTTCTAGTGTTTGACATAATTCTTAATCCAGTTGAGTCCATTCTTACTCAAGCCAATTAGTTTGGGCAAGTTCACATGACCTTTTTAACTGATTTCTGAAACTTCAATTATGTGAATAAAGTAGTTTTAGTATTTTTCAAAAGCTCTTCCTCGGCAGTGCAGAGCAGTAACGATTAGCTGCTTGTGGAAAGCAACAACGTAGGAACTCTAGAATGGATTGATATCTTAGATTTCATATGCTCCCCATTTCCTTGACTGAGTCCTGAGTTGCACTTTTAAGAAGCTGACACTTTATAATAACACTCCCCTCTACTCCCAGGTTGAGTCTATAAAACTAGAGACTAGGCAAAAGGCCACAGTTGGCTCTGGATACAAAGAGTAGAAGGTTGTGTCTGATTTGACCTTTCTTACATATTATAGAATTCTGGCAACTACCCAGAACTGCTTTTCTAGGAGAATATGTAATCTATATATATAAAAGCCTCAGTGACCAAACGACCCAATGACCCAATAACCCAACGACCCAATGACCCAATGACTGGTCGACCAGTCACTATGACGTCCACTGACCACCAGGGGGCAGATGCTCAACACAGGAGCTGCCCCCTGGTGGTCAGTGCACTCCCACAGCCAACCTCCATGATCACTCCACCCAGCTGGCCAGCCTCCCCTAGTCACTCCCCCCTGCCAGCCAATCTCCCATGGTCCTTCCCCCCGGCTGGCCGGCCCTGATCGTCCCAACAGGGACTGGGCAAGATGATCCCGATTGGTCCTGATCGCCGGCCAGGCTGGGGGACCCCACCCATGCACAAATTCATGCACCAGGCCTCTAGTTAAAATATAAAGAAGCAGCAGTTTTAAGGCTTATCAGAAATGTCAATGGATGTTCTTGGATTTAGTAAAGTGTGTCAAAAGAAAATAAGAGTTCCACTGGTCTGTAGAGCACATGAACTCAGCATTGCCTCCCCCTTTTGCCATGCATGCATGCAGGGGCAAGCATGCCACCGAGAACACTTAATTCCTGGACTCATCTGGTGTACTAGGGAACCCTGCAGCCACAGAGATCACAACAGCTGTAATAAATAAAGCATCTATTTAATACATTTTCATGCCAAATATTATTCAGCATTCTTTTGTCCTCAGTTTGATAGAAAACAGCATGGTGAACTTACTACCTCTTCTTACTACAGTGAGCCCACATAACTATGAAAGATTTAACAGTTCAAACCTGCACATAGGCAAAACCACCATTCCCTCTATTTTAAAATTATTAAGACAATAATACAGAGAACAAAAAATGTAATAAAGGAAGTCTGTTATCATTATTGAAGAGGTATTAGAATTAGTACTAGGCTTTTTTATTCTCCTCAGGAAAGATAATGAGAAGCATTCAGAATATGTGTCCATGCAAATGTATGGGTTAGAGGGGGGTCTTTAAAAAATAAATGTTACATATGTGGCAATATGAGGAAGAATATTCTTAAGGAATTTCACAGAATTTTTATGTAAAGTCTCATCATACAGTATTATGATCTCAGGGATATTTTGTGATATTTACCAAGTCTTCTGAGAGTTCATTTATTCAGGCTCTACTTTAAGGAGGAACTTATAAGGTTCAGAGCTAAAATATAATTCTGGAATATGCCCAGCTGATCCCATTAAATCCAACCTGAAAAGGAGCAGTATAATGATATGAACAATTCGCATTCTTTGAGTTGTTACACCTCACTTGAAATGCATTCTTTCTGGATTAAAACAGCAATTCCTCTTTGTTTCTCTCTCTAGGCCGAGGTTCAGCTATGCTACCTGGAAGCACAAAGAGATGCTGTTGAGCAGATGTCCCTCAAGCTGTACAGCGAGCAGTACACCAGCGGCAGCAAGAGAAAGGAAGAGTTTGCTGATATGTCAAAAGTTCATGCAGTGGGCGGCACAGGGTAGGGAACTACTCTTTGTGTTGTTTTATCCTCATAATCTCCACTTTTTCGGTGATTTTGCACTGGTAGGCGTGAGGCAGGCATTTCCTCCCTCGGTAACAGATAAGAAGCAGCTCACTAGAGTAGGTAGGCATTTATGTTCTTTTTCATTCGTGCCTTGAGAGATGTTTCCCTTTCTATATAGAAATGGCTTGGGATCTAAAAAAGATAAACTCCAATTATTTTTTCATAATAGTGATGAGTCTGCATTAAGTCAACATCCATAGAATTGAAGACTGTGGATTTTACCAGCCTCTGTCACCTAACCCAGAACTTCCTCACTTTGTTATGATTTATTGAAAAACAGCCTTGTGATTTTACCAGTCTTTGTGTGACTATATCGTGCATATAGTATTGGTGGTTTTTCTGTATAAATTTATTTTTCAGTGTATTTCCCCCTTTTTAGGCGTAACCATTCTTT
Organism: Myotis lucifugus; assembly: GCF_000147115.1. NCBI lineage: Eukaryota > Metazoa > Chordata > Mammalia > Chiroptera > Vespertilionidae > Myotis > Myotis lucifugus. Next base: position 6,688,651 of record NW_005871070.1, on the reverse strand, counting down.
TAAAGCTTGTCTATGGATCTTTTAAACACCAGAACCTTTGTAGAACATAATTTTCCTGAAAAATGTAGATATTTAATAACTGTTTAGAGACCATGGCTGGCCGGTTTGCTTCATTGTAAAGTCAACTGGAAGAATAGACTAGCATCTGAATTGTCTAGGGCAGTGGTCAGCAAACTCATTAGTCAACAGAGCCAAATATCAACAGTACAACGATTGAAATTTCTTTTGAGAGCCAAATTTTTTAAACTTAAACTATATAGGTAGGTACATTGTTATTAACTTAATTAGGGTACTCCTAAGGTTAGGAAGAGCCACACTCAAGGGGCCAAAGAGCCGCATGTGGCTCGTGAGCCGCAGTTTGCCAATCACGGGTCTAGGGTGAGTGAAAGGACCCAGCAACATCAGTAACCCATGGGCAGTTTTATTTGGCCTGAGACATATGGCTGTATTTACATTATATTAACTACCCATCTTCTAAATAATTATCATGCATTCATATATTTCCAATGGCTCTAAAGTTATGCAAACATTGTATATATATATATATTTTTTTTTCTTTTTTGTCTCTTCTAGCTTAATGCTAATATTTAGTAGGTAAAAATTAAACAGTAAAAGAGTAGTAATGAAATTTAATTATTTCATAGTTTTAATGACTTGATAATAATTATACTCATAAAAATGGAAACAGTAACCTATTTTACTTTTATACTTGAGCCAGACAACTAAGGAGAGGCACTGTTCTCCAAAGTCTGTTACATATTAAGAGCATCTTATTACCCTATGAGGTGTAACTCCAGCTAAAATATTTCCTGAAAGGCAGGTGGAAAAGAAATCTTTTTAGATACTTGTTTGCAGTTATCTTTTAAGTACGTATAGTTTTTATTGGACTTTACATCCCCATATAAATTTTTGGGATAAATTAAGTATGCAGACTACAGATTCTGTCTTGTGCTATGATCCAGCATCTAAGAATACAGAAAAAGGATCAAAATCATAATTCTGTTTAAGAATTGAGAAATACATTTTTAAATTTACTTTTCTATATATTTTGTTGCTCTGTCAGGATTTCTTTTATCCATAGACATGTTACATATATATTTGATTACGCATTTAATTCAGTAGACATTTATTCACAAGAAGAAAAGCATAGAAGCAAATAAGAAAGAAAAGGTTAAAACTTGGAACATAAACAATAAGCTGTTTTGAAGCCTCAATGTGCTTTAATTTCCCTAAATGCCTAAGTGATCTCTGGTGTACACGCAAGCACAAACTTTAGGTCACATTTTCATGTTTTCTAAAGCCCTGGAGACTGAACGGGCACCACGTGCTTCTGACCTCAGATTCCAAGGACCCAACCTGAGTACTTACTCTGGGCTCCACAAATCATAAATCTGCCCGGGGAATTGCTTAGTTAACAACAAGCATTGTTCAGGGACGTGGGAGTAGGTGAACTTGCCTGATATCTTTTGTTTATGCTCCTTGGGGTACTGAAGGCTGTGCATTGTGCAGAAATTTAAGAGTGTGCTGAAGAAAAAGCAGCTATTTAATACTAAGGACAAAAACCATATACTATTTTCTACTTTCTGTTTACACACAGAAAAGCATTGTGTGAGAAATGCATGTGGGTGAGGTTATCTGGGTTGTTCTGCCCCCAAGACTCTTTGCTCCCACAGTCAAATCCTTAATTCTGAAACCTTAAGAACATTGCCTTGTAAAATTATCTGCTCCATGACACACAAACTTCATTAACTTTTTCTTTTGTTGCATAGACTGATCATTGTTTCTGATAAGCAATTGTGGGAATAGTGTGGGCTTTCTAGGGTCTTCATTCCATATGCAGATCTCCAATCTACTGAAGAGAAAATTAAGTTGGTGGTACAATTCATATATTTTTTTATTTCCTTCCCATGTCTACACCCATGCTAAAAAGAGCATGTAGTTGAAAAATGCACTAGACTACCCAACGGAGGACTCAAATTCTAGATCGAATAATGATATTAAATTTCTAAGAATTTTACACAACCAAAATATCATTTAGAAATGAAATTACCACTCTGGCTTGACAGACAGGTGTGTACCAAGGTGCACAACTATGAACGTGTGTTTAGCAGCCATGAATAGGTTTGGCTGTAAGATTTCCCCGAATGCTTGTGAGGCTATGTAAGCTTTAGTCACAGAGAGTGTTTGCCTGTGGGGGACATTTGGCACTGGCTCCAGCATTGCGAAGTGGGAAACTGTGGCTTCCTGGGGGATATGCAATGTCTGAGTCACCCAACAAGTTTTCCTCTGAGAGCAGGTTGGTGCTTTTTGATTCCCGCCAATTTAAATGAAAGCATTTATAGATGGGTTGTTTTCTTTCATTCCATAAATATTCATTGAAGACCTACTATGTTCATGGCATGATGCCCTGAGCAGAGTTTGTTAAGAACACCTACGTTTTATAGATTTTGTAAAGTATAACCCTCTTTTTTTCCAACACTTCTTTCTACTGCAAAAAATTCATTTTTTACATAAATTTCAAAGATTCTGTTGAATTCATTAATTGGCATCCTACCTGCTGGCAAGACTTAGATTACAAACCATGTCTTTTATTCAGCTTATAAATGATGGAACTGGTAAGCAAAAAGGCTGGGAGACTGGCTTGTCCAGGATGATGGTGTAAGATGGAGCTAAGACCTCAACTCAGAAACCTGGGTCAGAATGCAGTGGGCAATCCATAAGTCATGCTTTGCTCTCTCTCTGAAGGACTTTATTCAGACCATTGATAAACATTTTCCCCTTAAATTCCATGTTGTGCATATTCTATACTTTATGAAATTTAAATTATGGTCTCTTCTACTATGGAGAACTGTGAAGAATCTTAAGAATATTTATTAAAGCCACAAGGAAGTTTGGGCAAAACTTAGCAAAGTAGGCTTCAGTGAAAACAAAATTGACTTCATCATTGATTTGGCAAATAGTATTATATGTACCTGCTATATGAAGTACAGAAATTAAAAGGCAAAATAAAATGGTCCCTGACTTTGAGAGGCCCAGAGTTTGGTAGGAGGAGCCAGTTCTGTAAACAATATGGAATAAAAGATGACAAATGCTGAGTTAAAATCTGCATGAGGTTAAGGGTGGGGCTCATGGAAGGCAGAGCTGTTCTGACTGGTGGGAGTGAGTCAGAGCAGGTCAGGAAAGACATCACAGACAGAGGACTCTGGAGATGAATTTTGAAAGAGGGCAAGGTCAGGGGCAGAGCTTTTCAGTTTAATATGAATAAACGTTTATTGAGCATCTACAAAGACAGACCACAGCCTCTGCTTTCATGAAATTTACAGTCTAGCAAGACAGTGCAGTGCATGTTAAGCCAGTATTTGTCTGTGCAATAAGAGAGAAGGGAAAGCAATGAGAGAGATGGGGAGCTCAGAGCAATGGGGTGGGCTCCATTAGATAGAGCTATGTCTTTTGTGTTTACCACACTGCTCTGAACCTGGTGCAGTGCCTGGCAAATGCTAGGGCTCAGTGAATGAATAGATGCATGAATGAATAACTAAAACTAATCCCGGGCTCAGAGAGAGAGAGCAGAGGTCTGGAATCATCAGACTGCCTGCTTTTCCATATGACTGGAGAGCAGGGTTGAAAGTTGGAGGGGGTGTGAAAAATAAGGCTTGGGGAGAAGGGGAAGCCCAGATCCTGGAGTTAATCATTGAATTCATGGTTCTTAACCAGGATAGTGCATCAGGGTCACCTGTGGAGCTTTTAAGCTGAAAAAATGCCTGTCTACCCCCACCCAATGAAAATTCGGATTCAGTAGGTAGAGTGGGCCAAGATATGATTATGTCCTAATGCTTACTTCCAGCTGTGAGCCATTGCTCTAGTGGTTTTCAAAATATAGTTTCTGGACCAGCAGCATCAATATCTCCTGTGAATTTGTTAGAAGTGCCAATTCTGGGCCCCACTCCAGATCTACTAAATTGGAATGTATGGGGTCCAACGTCATTTAACAAGTCATTCAGGTGATTCAGATGCAGTTTGAGAAACACTGCTTTCGTCTTAAAGATTTTAGGTTGGAAATGAATGGAGAAGGATACAGATAGTCATGGAAGGGATATAAAGTATAGCATAGGGAATATAGTCAATAATATTGTAACAACTATGTATGGTGTTAGATTTATCGAGGTAATTAATTAATACGTTATATAATGTCCAATCACTGGGTTATATACCTGAAACTAATAATTATATGTCAAGTGTAGTTGAAAAGTAAGAAAATTTTTAAAATAAATTAATGGAGAATGTGGAGACTGAATTAGAAACTAAAGCCTGAAAAAAAATCAATAAACATTGGATGAGGGGAATGATACTGCATTTTCTGGTTCATGGAGGAGAAAGAATAGAGGAGGCTTTGGATTCAACTGACTTTGGTGTCATTCAACATCTAATATTTATTGATTTATACTATTAAGTGCTGGCTGAAGTAGGCATTGTGATGTAGAGACAATGGGAGACAGAGGGTGACAGATGTATGTAAATCAGGAAAGCCTTCCAGGAAAAGTCTCACTGAGACTGGCTCAGGGTCAGAAGTGACAATAAGAATGTTTCTCACAGAGGAGGCAGGGTGTACAAACAGCTGGAACCACTAAAGGATACCCAGCATGACTAGATTGGCAGTTTTTAAACAATATTCTGGCATCAGTGTGGAGAATAGCTTGGCAAGAACAAGACTACACAGTGCTTCTTTAATAGGCTATTCTAGTCATCCAAGTGAGAAATAGGACCCGAGCTAAGATAGCAGCAATGGAAATGGGAAGAAGGAAGTTGAACTGATAAGACTTGGTCACCAGTATTTAATAATGTTTCAGGCTCATACACTCTGGCAGATGGACTTGTCACTCACTGAGATGAGGAATTCAGGCGAGGAGCTGAAGGGGGAAAGAAGCTACTTGTCGTTCTTTTAATGGTCTGTGGAACATCTGAGTGGAAATGCCCAGGAAGCAGATCTCCAATGTTTTGGGCTTCTCAACCAGCAACAAGGGCAGTATGGTGACTATGGGTAGCAGAGGCTCAGAGAGGTAGGAGCTTACCTTTTGGTAGTCTCTTCACCCCTCTCAAGTAGACATAAAATTATCTTTAAGAATGTTTAAAGAAAAGTAGAAAATCTGAACAGATTGATTACTAGTAGGGATATTGAATCAGTAATCAAAAACCTTCCAACAAATAAGTCTAGGACCAGATGGCTTCACTAGTGAATTTTACCAGTGAAGAATTAATACCAACCCTTTCAAGCTCTTCCAAAAAATAGGACAGGAGGGAATTCTTTCAAACTTATTTTATGAAGCCAGCATTACCCTGACACCAAAACCAGACAAGGATGCTAAAAGAAGAGAAAAGTACAGGCTAATATCCCTAATGAACATACATGCAAAATCTTCAACAAAATCCTATATAATAAAAGCCTAATATGCAAATCAACTGAACGGCAGAACAACCAGCAGAACGACCAGTTGCTATGACATGCAGTGACCACCAGGGGGCAGACGCTCAATGCAGGAGCTGCCCCCTGATGGTCAGTGCACTCCCACAGCGCTGCTCAGCCAGAAGCTGGGCTCATGGCTGGCGAGTGTGGCAGCGCTAAGGAACAGCAAGCTGAGCGGTAAGGAGCAGCAAGCAGGTGGTAAGGAGTGAGGGCTCCCGGATTGTGAGAGGGATGTCCACCTGCCGGCTTAGGGGAGTGGGCCTAGCAGACAGACGGACATCCCCCGAGGGGTCCCAGACTGCAAGAGGGTGCAGGCTGGGCTGAGGGTCCCCCTCCAGTGCATGAATTTTGTGCACCAGGCCTCTAGTATCTATCTATATATAAAAGCCTAAGTGACCTTCTACCATTCGACCAGTAGCTATGATGCGCATTGACCACCAGGGGGCAGATGCTCAGTGCACAGACATAAAAACATGGAACAGATTAATGAATCTCAGAGAGAAAGGGGGAAGGGGAGGACAGGGAGAGATTAACCAAAGAACTTATATGCATAGTAGAGGCCTGGTGCATGGATTCATGCACCGGTGGGGTCCCTCAGCCTGGCCTAATGGGATCGGGCTGAAAATGGCAGTCTAACATTTCCCAAGGGGTCTCGGATTGCGAGAGAGTGCAGGCCAGGCTGAGGGTCCCCACCGGTGTATGAATTCGTGCACCGGGCCTCTAGTTAGCAAATAAAATTCTATAATCTATAACAATAAAAGCATAATATGCTAATTGGACTGGACAACCTTCCGGATGAAGCCAGGGCTGCGAGAACCAAGGCAAACTACTACGGCTGTGAGGGCCAAGCCCCTTGCATGAATTCCATGCATCGGGCCTCTAGTATATTAAAAGATTCATATACCATGATCAAGTGGAATTTATTTCAGGGATGTAAGGATGGTTCAACATTCATAAATCAGTCAATTTGATGCATGATATTAACAAAATTAAGGATAGAAATTATATGATCATATCAATAGATGCAGAAAAAGCATTTGACAAACTTCAAAATCCATTTATGATAAAAAGTTTCAACAAGTGGTTGCAGAGGGAACATCCCTCAACATAATAATGGCCATATAATAAGCCCATAGCTAACATCACACTCAATGGTGAAAGGCTAAAAGCTTTCTCTCCAACATCAGGAATAAGACAAGATGCTCACTCTTGCCACTTCTATTCAATACAGTATAGAAAGTTCTAGCCAAGCAGTTGGTGAAGAAAAGGAAATAAAAGGCATCTAAATTGGAAAATAAAAAATAAAACTGGCACTATTTTCAGATGACATGGTAATATATATCGAAAACCCTAAAGACTTCATTAAAAAAAACTTTTAGAATAAGCAAATTCACTGATGTTGCAAAATACAAAATAAATAAACAAAAATGTTGTGTTTTTATACACTATTAGTGAGCTATCAGAAAAAATAAAGAAAATAATCTCATTAACAATTGCATCATAAAGAATAAAATAACTAGGAATAAATTTACCCAAAGAGGCGAAAGACCGGTATATTGAAAACTACAAGGCATTAATGAAATAAATTGAAGAAATCACAAATAAATGGAAAGTATTCCATGCTCATGGATTAGAAGGTTTAATATTGTTAAAATGTTCATATTATCCAAAGAAATCTATAGTTTCAATGAAATCGCTATCAACAAAAAGTAAACTGATAAATACAGAGAAACAGATTGATGGTTGCCAGAGGTGGGGGTTGGAGGGGTGAAGAAATGGGTGAAGGTAAAAAGAAGAAAGTGCAGTTGATGTAAAAGAGGCATATAAATTTTGAATAAAAATATTTAAAAATAAAGAAGTAAAGAATGTTAGTTTGTTTTTAAAAGTCTGGCTAATCAGAACTTTTTTATTTCAGTTAGAATCTTTCCTGCAGTATTACATAAGTCTTCCAAAATAAAACACTGCATCATTGAGAATCTCAGGTGGTATCTTGACTGGCAGGACTTAAGGACTACAGTTGACTATTATTTGCTATCTTGTAGCTGCAGGTAAAAGCTTCTGATCTCTAATAAACAATATTAGGTCTGCCCAGATTGCTTCCAACTACAAAAATAACATTTGTCTTTAGGGATAGTCATGCACTCACTGTAGTCTAACTTCTTAAAGGAAGAGAGAGATTAAAAATTAAAGACTGGAAATGAAGTTGGCACTCTGCTACTTGTTAGCTGTGTAATTGGAACACTTCACCTCCCCAATGTACAATGTTTTAGTCTATAAAATGGGAATAGCTTGGTTGGGTTAACTTGCATATAGTCTCTCTGATTGGCTGGTGGGCGTGGCTTAAGGCATAGCGAAGATACAGTCAATTTGCATGTTTGTCTTTTATTAGTGTAGATGAACATGGGGGTGCATATATCATTTCAAGTTAGTGTTTTCGTTTCCTTCAGATAAATACCCCAATGTGAAATTGCTGAATCAAATGGCAGTTCTTTTTTAAATTTTTTGAGGAACCTCTATACTGTTTTCTATAGTCGCTGCATGAATTTATATCCCCACCAACATTGGACATGGTTTCCTTTTCTCTACATCCTCACCAACACTTGTTGTTTCTAGTCCTTTTGATAAAATTATTCTAACAGGTGTGAAGTGATATTTCATTGTGGTTTTGATTTGCATCTCCCTGATGATCTGTGACATTGAGCATCTTTTCATGTACCTATTGGCTATATGTATGTCTTCTTTGGAAAAATCTCTATTTAGATCTTCTGCACATTTTTAAGTGGAAACATTTGTTTTTCTGCTATATAAATTCTTTAGATATTTTGGATATTAGCTCCTTATCAGATATATGATTTGCACATATTTTCTTTCATCTAGTAGGCTTTTTTTCATTTTCTTGATGGTTTCCTTTGCTATGCAGAAGCATTTAGTATAATGAAGTCCCACTTAATTACTTTTGCTGCTTTTGTTTTTGGTGTTAGTTTAAAAAAATCATCACCAAGACCTATGTCGAGGAGCTTACTGCCTATGTTTTCTTCTAGAATTTTACAGTTTCAAGTCCTCTGTTCAATTCTTTAATCAATTTTGAGTTGATCTTTTTATGGTATAAGAGCGTCATCAAGTTTTATTGTTTCACATGTGTCTGTCCAATTTTCCAACACCAGTTATTGAAGAGACTATCCTTTCCCACTGTATATTCTTGGCTCCTTTGTCATAAATTAATTGACCATATATGCATGAGTTTATTTCTGGTCTCTCTATTCTATTCCATTGACTTATGTTTCTGTATTTATGCCATACTGTTTTAATTACTATAACTTTGTAATACAGCTTAAAATCAGGAAGGGTACCCAAGACAAATCTAGTCTACCTCATTTTAATGTACAGAGCTTACTTTTCTTTAAAATCTATTATTAATTTCCCCATCTCATTTGCAAATGATTTGAATCAAATTATAAAAATGTTTATGATAAAATGGAATAAATTATGACTGAAGTTAGGCAAGAGTAAAATATATGTAAGAAAGCAACCCATATTCTATGCATATCCTCAAGAACACTATCTTTGGCTCTAAACTTTCCACACCCAAGATTAAAGTCATACATATTGGTGGGAGGTCAGCTTCTAATGCCATTGAGTCCTGAGAGGAATTTCTCTTGTAGTTCTTTAAAGAGAAGACCGGCATTTGTGATAGCATATCTCTACAAGACAAACCCAATTCCCAAGGCATTATTTTATGTAGGCTGCAGAAGGGATGTTAAAACATAATTCAGTAAGAGCATTTCTACAAGTAATAAAACCTTAGAGTTTGAGCATAGTGCTCTCTGGGCAGGGTCAGCATTGATGGATGAAACAGACAAAGTCATCTTGGGGGAGAGGTCTCCATATTAATTCTGTTACCAGGGTTTTGTTAGGGGTTGGGCAGCAGGAATTATTTCCAGGTTATTTACCTTCTGTCCTAACCCTGAGGGTAAAGATTCTCTATTGCCTATTAAATCTTTGAAATCCAGTGGGACTCAGGTGGGTAGTCCTTTTACAAAGGGTGAGCTGCCCAACCCGCACTAGTGCATCAAGAGCAAGTCTGGACCCAGTCACCTTGAACATCTACAATGACATGGAAGGGTTTATGTTTTGTTTTGTTTTCAAACATAGCTCTCGTTTGTCTTCTGAAGTACAGTTTTTCCATTTGTGTTAGAATCACTACCTATTTTCAATTCTTCAGAAGGTTTCCAGCTCTTTGGCTAGAACTTAATCCAGCTTATTAGCTGAACATTTAGACAAGGGTTTGACTCCCTGACAGCCTAACAGAATCCTCTAAATACATTCAGGAATCAACATTGTTATTTCTAATTTTATGGCTAGTCTTGGAGGTTAGAATTTTTTTTGATTCATGACTTTTATTTCAATAACAAATGTTTATGAACAGATGGTCCATGGATTCATTAGAAAGTGGGGCCAGTCATTAACACATTTGTAGGATTGATTTGATTTTTCTTAGACATTTTCACATGTATGTGGGTATATATGAGAACTGACAAAATTACTGCTAGAGAGAACTCCATATTCCTTTTTATTTATTAATGGCAAAGGCAGCCTGTTTTTCTCATGAGGAAGTCGCTCATGAATTTTCATTCAAAATAATAAATTAGTGTCCACACTTTAATATGTTTAGAGTGGAAAGGGATTTTACATGCAACTGTGCATATCCGAGTCCACGTCTGGAAAGCTAAATTTTATTCTTTAATGATATGATGATTGAGCAAGGTGCCACTATTGTATCTCCCTTCTGTGCTTTCATGCCACATGGAATAGAGAATGACGGGAAATTCTGATCTATTATTAGTATTTCACTTCAGTAAAATTATTAAACTATATTTTTACAAGATTTTGTTACCACTTCCTTTAGTGTCGTTTTTGAAAACCAGAGGCAAACTTCCTTGAGCAAATACTGTGAACAGTGACTACTTAGTGAATATTTGAGGAAAGAATCAATATGCTAAAGAAGCTAGGAAAATTGGATCATTTGATAGAAGTCCCAGTATAGACAAGCTGGTATTTCAGGAACCGGTCTTGTGTTTTTGGATGTGTTGGTGTGAAATGAACCAGTAAGCATACAAAAGACACATCATTAAATGTTCCAAAATATGTATTACTGGGCTTTAGGTTAAAAAAAAACCTGCCAGGACTTTTTAGTATTATCCCTTCTTTAACCAATAATTGCTCTATTTTGATTATTTCTTCATTTGATTGTCTGCTTTAGTGAAAATTCCTTAGTGGGCCAAGCTGAAACCTCATATATTCACACACATCTCCCATTGATTTCACTTGGGTGAAACTTTATCTTTTAAGCAAAGTTTAAGTTGAAATGTTCAGTTAATGATGCTCACTTTAAATACCAAAGGCTGAATGCATTTATGTATTCAAATACTTAGCTAGTCACACATAGCTCCCATTGGGGTTTAGATAAAGGATTATTTCTTAAACTATACCAGCCTCACAAATAATATATTGCTATCCAATATGCAGAAAAATGATACTAAATAAGCTTGTTAATATTTTATTTCTGTGGTGAAAGGACCTAGAATTTTTTTAACCTTGAAAAGGTAGAGAAAATGGTAGACAATATGTTGGGAAATACTTTTGGCAATTACCCATAGTAGTTGACCCATCCTTAGAAATGAACACTAGAAAATTTACACACTGATTTTTCCATAGCCTTGTCCTGGTCTCTATTAGATTCTCAGATGATGGAATAAATACATTATAATTTTATGTTTGTCTAACAAAAACTGACTTTGAGTTAAAGTATTTTTTCCTCATAACATGATTAAGCTTTTAAACCTTCTAAAATGGGAATATTATACCCACAAGAGAATGTCCAACTCTTTTATTGTGAGCCCTTCAGGTACATGGCAATTTAAAGGAAAAGTATGCAAAAGAATACATTTTTTTTGGTGATGTGTCTGCTTTATAACACTTTCATAGAGTAAAGATGAGTTTGCATTGTACAATTTCGTAGAGAACATAACATATTCATAGAGTACTGAAAGGTATGTTTTGAGACATTTTAACATGAAGGAGATTATATATTTGAGTGAATGAGTTGACATAAACCCAAGCACAATTACAAAGAAATTTTATGAGAAAAATCCCTCCAAAAGACTAGTTCCCATTGTCATATCCCTTATAAGGTTCTGAGCTATTGCCACAATTTCAATCTCCTCTTTCTCCCTTCTTAAAAGAGATCCTAGAGTCACCAGAAATTCAAGAAAAGAACCTAGTTGGAATTCAGCTGGTAGAATCGGCATATTCTTCAAAGGGATATACAGTAGAACTGTTAACTAGTTTCATGATACCCTTGATACATTCACTCATCTATGATCTTTTTTGCTGCTTTTTATAGTAGCTGTCACTTTTCCTGGAAGACATTGTCTTTTATAAAGTCACTTGAGAAACACTTAGCATACCTTTGCAGGTAATGTAAACATAAGAAAGCAAATCACTCTTATGTAAGAATTTTCCTGATATAATTAGCACATGAAGTTGTAGTCATTTCAGAAGGTTTCAAAAGAACCAACAAAGAAATTCTAGTAATTAATTGCTGATTTGCTATAAAGTTATATATTTTATTTCACTACATTTGAAAAACTGTCAGGTCTTTTCTAAGCTGTGAATGAATGCATGGCCAAGAATCTGAAATCAGGCACAAATGCTTTAAAAAATGGTCTTGTCTTTTGTATTTGGACCTTATGAGAATTTGTTGTTTGGAAAACACCGGTGCTGATTCTACTCTAGTGAAACAAAATCATGGAACCAAAGCATTTACTGTATCCAACAAACTCAAGCCTACATATTCTCAGCTAGGATGTAGATAGACTCAAGTGGAAAAGAATGAGGACAGGATCTGTGTTTCGCTTATTCCCCATTTGCAGGTTTCCAGTGTAGACTATCTGAGAAGGAGCCTGAAGTGCATTTAATTGGAAGAAATGGCTTTTGTTCTGTAAGGAGACTAATAGGAGGGAACAGCTAAATGGATATAAAGACATGGAAAAGAGACAGTGAACAATTCTCTATTGTTCTGAACATTTTATCATCCTGTGTATATTTTTCATTTAAAATCTATTTTGTTTAAAATCTATTTTTAAATCTTTAATTTTCACTAGAGAAAAGAGGAGGATGTGAAAGGAATGGGAAGGCAACTCAGACTGAGAATCTATTGCATTTAACCATTCTAAGTAAGCAAATGTGCCGTTATCATATACTGAAGGCGAAATCTCACCTTCAGAATGAGTGAAGGAGCCTGTCAATGGTGCACTTGTTGCTGTGGTATTGGCATTTGGGAATGAGGTACTACCATCTCTTTCACATACTGGCTCCTCTGAAGTCACTCTTACCCTACTAAAGGATTTTGGTTTCATTATCTATGTTCAGTGATCATTTTTCTCCAGGTACTATGGTAAGCACTAGGGATGGAAAAATAAATTCATCCTTTGCCCTTGAATTGTTTAGTCATAATCAAAGTTTCTTTTTTATCATCCATGTGTGGAAAATGAACCAGGCTTTTTAAAAAATTGTTGACGGTATTACAGATGTCTCTCATTTTCTCCCTTTTTGTCCCCCTCTACCCAACCCTCACCCCACCCCAGGCCTTCCCCATACTAATTGTCTGTGTCCATGAACAATGCATATATGCATATATGTTCTTTGGTTAAATCTCTTCCTGTCCCCCCTCCACCACCAACCCCCCTGCCACACACACACACTGAAATCTGTTATTCTGTTCCATGCATCCATACCTCTGGACCTATTTTGTTTGTCAGTTTATTTTATTCATTAGATTCCACATATAAGTGAGACCATGTGATATTTGTCTTTCTCTAACTGGCTTATTTCACTTAGCGTAATAATCTCCAGGTCCTTCTCTCTTACTGACTGATAATTTTTATAAGACACATGCTTTTCTGGTAAAGCAAGAAAAGAAAAAAAAAGCTTGCTTTAAGATCAGTGTTCAGGCTCTTAAACCCAGTGCTTGTTATATTCTCCCCTCATAAATTAACATTCTCTTTAAAGAAAAACTCTTGGGATAAATGCTGTTTTTCAGATTTCCTATCATATTATAAAAAACAAACAAACATATAGGGGGCTTATATGACCTTGTGATTCTGGGATGCAAATAAGGTCCCCTGTATTAATGTGGTCCATGAGTGCAGGCTGGATGGACTTATGGAAATGGGTCTTGCCCTGGATATTATGAGGTTGCATCCCACATAATGCTGCATTATCTCTTGGCTTGGTCAGGAGGTATTTCCTGACTAAAGCCTCATCTCAACCCTCACTGGTTCTGCCAACTCTCTAAGGTCTGGCTCCAGAATTCCTCCCCCCTCTCCCTCCTTGGAGGTCATTGTGTAATGCCTCTGCCAAGTTCACCAGCTGAACTCCCAGAAATCTCATGGTGGGGGGTGGGGGTGGGGCAGAGAGGGATGAAAGAACCTGGTAGAAAAGGGAGTCCTGATCAAAGATCTCTCTCTGACTGCAACACTCCCACCCCAGGCTATTGTGAGGACACTGATTAAGGTGATCTCTTCCCAGACTTCCTAGCGGAAATGGTGCTGACATCCTTGCACTTTTGGCTTTCCCTTCAACCTGTCTCATAGGCCTTTTCAGTAGGTCTTAGTCCAAGGGATGTGAGGAGACACATCTGAGCCCATACGTTTCTTGCCTTTATTTCCTCCTTATTCCCAAAGCCCACTGAGATGGAAGGGTTGAGCTTTAGCCTTCCTTTCCCCTTTCCTTTTAATATTCCCCTGACCCTGAATCATAATCTCCCAATTTGGGGGTGGGGGGTGGCATTCCATCTTTCCCTTGTTTTTATGGTTAAAATATGGGAGGGTACAAGGAGAAAGAAATGATGACCATAGTTCAGGAGGAATTTCTAAATTATTGCACCTGTCATATGAACAAATGCTTATTAGCCATTCTTTATTAGTCACTCACAAAGCTAAGGAAGAAAGCCTGACGTTTTTTTGGTATTTTGAAATGTATATTTGCAGATTTCACATTTATGCTGCAAGTCCTTGCTATTCAAAGTGAGGTCTATGACCAGCAGTGTTGCCAGGCCAACATTTGTTAGAAATGCAGACTCTCAGGCCCCACCCTGGAAGTGTATCAGTACCAGCATTTCAACAAGCTCTTCAGCTATGCCATATGCACATTAAAATTTGAGAAGCACTGCTCTAGGCCACCTTAGCCTTACTGAAGATTTTGGCTACATCAGCTGTACCCATCATCAGCATTAAGTAAACATTTATTAGTCAGTTCTGCGTGTTAGCTAATAACAGATGATTCCTGCCCTTGGGTACTTACAGTCCTAATCAAGGATCTATATAATTATGGTAAAGTAATTCAAATAAAATAGGCAACTCTAAGTCTACTCCTACATCACCAAACACACCTTAATTTTTGACAGACCTCTTAAGATTAAGTTGTAAGTTATGAAAAGTGGATGTTTATTTTCTTGGAAAGGAGTCGTTTAATATATAGAGACAGGAACAAGGTAGTAATAAGATACTCACTAGATAAATGCAGATTCATACCTGAAGCTGCTACTTCACTAGTAAAGATAGGTGTGTTTTTTTTTCTTTTCAATTAATTATTTTATTATTATTTTCTTCTATTTTTTAATTGCAGGTGACATGTCAGAGCATTTTGTTTCAGGTGTTCAACCCAGTGATGAGACATTATATAACTTACTAAGTGATCATCCGGATAACTCTCATACCCATCTGACACCACACATAGTATTGATTATATTTCCTATGCTGTATTTTACATCCCCATGATTATTCTGTAACTGCCAATTTGTACTTCTTAATCCCTTCACCTTTTTCACCTAGTCCCCAAATACCTCCTCCCATGTGGCAACCATCAATTTTTTTTCTGTATCTATGAGTCTATTTCTGTTCTGTTCATTTATTTTGTTTTTTAGATTCAGTTGTTCATAGATACATATTTATTGCCATCTTATCATTCATATTTTTTATCTGTTTTCTTCCTCAAAAAGAAGACATTTTAACATTTCATGTAATACCTGGTTTGGTGATGATGAAACCCTTTAGCACTTTTTTTTTGGTCTGGGAAGCTCTTTATATGTCCTTTAATTCTAAATAATAGGTTTGCTGGGTAAAGTAATCTTGGTTGTAGGGTTCTTGTTTTACATCACTTTGAACATTTCTTGCCAATCCCTCTGGCCTGCAAAATTTCTGCTGAGAAATCAGCTGGCAGTTACCTTATAGGTAACTGACTGCTTTTTTCTTGCTGCTTTTAAGATTCTCTTTGTCTTTACCCTTTGGCATTTTAATTATGATGTGTCTTGGGTGTGGGCCTCTTTGGGTTCCTCTTGTTTGGAGTATCTGTGCTTCCTGGACTTGTATATCTACTTCTTTCAGCAGGTTAAGAAAGTTTTCTGTCATTATTTATTCAAATAAGTTTTAAATTCATTTTTCTCTCTCTTCTCCTTCAGACATTCCCATGATGAGAATGCTGGTACACTTGAAGTTGTCCCAGAGGTTTTTTATTTTTCTTCATTTAAAAATAATTATTGTTTCTATTTGCTATTCTGATCAGGTGTTTTCTGCTTCCTTATCTTCCAAATCTCTGATTTGATCCACTGCTTTATGTACTCTACTGTTGATTCCCTGTAATACATTATTCATATCTGACTCATTCTTTTTAATGTTTCCTAAGTCCATTTTTATGTTTCCTATTTCTTTGTTGAAGTTCTCACTAAATTCATCTACCTTTCATCCCCTTAGTTCATCCCCTAAGTTCACTGAGCATCCTTACAACCAGTGTTTTAAACTCTGTATTTAGTAGATTGCTTGTCTCTATTTTGTTTAGTTCTTTTTCTAGAGTTTTGTTCTCTTCTTTCATTTGAACGAAATCCTTACCTACTTAT
>NW_005871070.1:6655849-6672136 GCF_000147115.1 Myotis lucifugus | reverse complement strand
TGGGTTCCTCTTGTTTGGAGTATCTGTGCTTCCTGGACTTGTATATCTACTTCTTTCCAGCAGGTTAAGAAAGTTTTCTGTCATTTATTTATTCAAATAAGTTTTTTTTTTTAATATATTTTTTTATTGATTAAGATATTACATAGGTGTCTTTATACCCACGTTACCCCCTACCCCCCCCCCCGCTCATGCCCCCACCCCCCGCTGTCCGTGTCCATTGGCTAGACCTACATGCTTGCATGTAAGTCCTTTGGTTGATCTTTCCCCCTTACCCCCACCCTCCCCTACCTTCCCTCCAAGGCCCGACAGTCCAATCAATGCCTCTCCATCTCTGGATCAGTCCTTGTTCATCAGTTTATGATGTTCATTATATTCCACAAATGAGTGAGATCATGTGGTATTTATCCTTCTCTGACTGGCTTATTTCACTTACCCTAATGCTCTCTAGTTCCATCCATGGTGTGGCAAATGGTAAGAGTTCCTTTTTCTTCTTCCTCTTCTTAAAGAATACCTTTCAGCATTTCATATAATGCTGGTTTGGTGGTGATGAACTCCTTTAGCTTTTTCTTATCTGTGAAGCTCTTTATCTGACCTTCAATTCTGAATGATAGCTTTGCTGGATAAAGTAATCTTGGTTGTAGGTTCTTGCTATTCATCACTTTGAATATTTCTTGCCACTGTCTTCTGGCCTGCATGGTTTCTGTTGAGAAATCAGCTGACAGTCGTATGGGTACTCCCTTGTAGGTAACTGACTTTTTTTCTCTTGCTGCATTTAAGATTCTCTCTTTGTCTTTTGCTCTTGGCATTTTAATTATGATGTGTCTTGGTGTGGTCCTCTTTGGATTCCTTTTGTTTGGGGTTCTCTGCGCTTCCTGGACTTGGAAGTCTATTTCTTTCACCAGGTAGGGGAAGTTTTCTGTCATTATTTCTTCAAATAGGTTTTCAATATCTTGCCCTCTCTCATCTTCTGGTACCCCTATAATTCTGATGTTGGTACGCTTGAAGTTGTCCCAGAGGCTCCTTACACTATCTTCGTATTTTTGGATTCTTTTTTCATTTTGCTTTTC
Organism: Myotis lucifugus; assembly: GCF_000147115.1. Lineage (NCBI taxonomy): Eukaryota > Metazoa > Chordata > Mammalia > Chiroptera > Vespertilionidae > Myotis > Myotis lucifugus. The sequence goes on along the minus strand of NW_005871070.1, from coordinate 6,671,069 downwards.
CGGTTGGGTGTTTTTTGCTTCTTCGTATTTCAAATCTTTGACTTGATTCTTGCGATCCTCTGGTCTGCTGTTGGGAGTCTGTATAATATTCTTTATTTCAGTCAGTGTATGCTTAATTTCTAGTTGGTCCTTTATCACAACATCGAGGGTCTCATTAGATTTATTGAGGATCTCACTACATTTATCGAGGATCTCACTACTTTTATCGGCGGTTTCCATAAAATTCTTGAAAAATCTTAGAACCGTGGTTTTGAACTCTATATCCAGTCGTTTGCTTTCCTCCATTTCTGTCATTTGTGACCTGTTTCTTTGTCTTCGCATTTTGTCTGCTTCCCTGTGTTGGTAGAGTGGTTTTGTGTGCTAGGTGTCCTACAGGGCCCAGTGGCTCAGCCTCCCCAGTTACCTGAGGTGGACACTCTTGGTGCACCCCCTTGTGGGCTTTGTGCACAGTCTTGTTGTAGTTATGCCTTGGTTGTTTTAGGTGTCACTGGGAGGAATTGACCTCCAGGCCAATTGGCAGTGAGAATCAGCTCTGTCTGCAGTGGGAGAACTTCTGTCCTGAAGACACCCTTCTGGGGCAAGACTTGCTTCAGTGGGGCTTTGGTGCTCACTGAGTCTGCCCCCTGAGTGTGTTCCTTATGAATTTGAGGAGTTGTAATCTGGGTGGTCCCACTCTGACCACTGGATACACTGGCTCTTGGATCTAAGGAGGTGCTAATTAAGCCTCTTCCTGAGGTTACCCAGCAGGAGCTACGAAGAGATATGCAGATTCCCCTTCCTTTTTTGGGGTTTGGGGTGCCCAGATGAGGCCCTAGCTGAGAAGCAATGCAAGTTGCTGTGGGGCCTTGGGCTCTTCTCTTGGAAGTTCTGGGTCTGTCTGGCCCAGCTGCAATTTGTTAGGTAAATTGTCAGTTTGCAAAGGACTCGGGCATTCATATGCAAAAGGCTTTGCAGCAGCCTGGAAAGGGCGGGGGTCTCGGAATCAACAGGGCGGAGCAAGCAGCTATGGCTGATTCTCAGCCCTGCCCTAAGGGGCCTCGCGTCTCAGTGTCCTGGTAATTGCTGCCAGCACCTCTGAGGGAAAGCCGTCCTCAAGTTCCGAGTTCTGCCTGCTGCCAGACAGTCCAGTTTCTCCCCGTATGAGTCCTGGGACCCCAGAGATTTCCCGGAACCGGAGTTCAGAGCAGTCGGGAGCTTGTGACTCCCTCCCGATTCAAAAAGACAGCCGCGTCCTCAGGTGCCCGCCCCTTTCCTCGCGCGCCGGAGCCTCTGTACCTCTGCACTTCACTTTCGTAGTTCCTCTGAGTCTGTGTGCTCTTCTCTTTCCTTCTAGTTGTAGAGTTTCCACTCAGCCAGCCTTCCTGTGGTTCTGGATGATGACCGTTCTCCCTTTTAGTTGTATTTTTGAAGTTGTTGTCGGAGGCAGCAATTTCCGGTGTTTTTCTATGCCGCCATCTTGGTTCATCTCCTCAAATAAGTTTTAAATTCATTTTTCTCTCTCTTCTCCTTCAGACATTCCCATGATGAGAATGCTGGTACACTTGAAGTTGTCCCAGAGGTTTTTTATTTTTCTTCATTTAAAAATAATTATTGTTTCTATTTGCTATTCTGATCAGGTGTTTTCTGCTTCCTTATCTTCCAAATCTCTGATTTGATCCACTGCTTTATGTACTCTACTGTTGATTCCCTGTAATACATTATTCATATCTGACTCATTCTTTTTAATGTTTCCTAAGTCCATTTTTATGTTTCCTATTTCTTTGTTGAAGTTCTCACTAAATTCATCTACCTTTCATCCCCTTAGTTCATCCCCTAAGTTCATTGAGCATCCTTACAACCAGTGTTTTAAACTCTGTATTTAGTAGATTGCTTGTCTCTATTTTGTTTAGTTCTTTTTCTAGAGTTTTGTTCTCTTCTTTCATTTGGGACATGTTTCTTTGTCTTCTTATTTTGGTGGCCTGCCTGGGTTTGTTCCTATATATTAGGTGGAGCTGCTATGTCTCCCAGGCTTGGTAGAGTGGCCTTATGTATTAGGTGTCCTGTAGGGCCCAATGGCACAGCCCCCCCCCCCCCCACAAGCTGGAAAATCAAAGCACAGCCTCTTGGGGGCTCTATACACCCTCCTTTTGTTGTTGAGCCTCTATTGCTGTTGGTATGTCAATGGGAGGGCTTTATCCCCAGGCCAAATGGCAGCAAGGGCTGGCTGTACCTCCATGAAAGATCAGCTGTGCAGAGGCTGACCCCATGGAGCAGGATTTACTTCAGTGGGGCTCTGGTGCCCTTGAGTGTGTCATTTGTGGAAGTGGTTGCATGGTGCTTCAACATGGTCTGAAGCTGTTCAGTGGGTGCACTAGCTCTGGGGCCTAGGGGACTTATAGGCAAAGGTCAGCAGCTGCCTGTGTTCTACCCCAGGCCACCAAGCATGAGCTACAAAATGATCTGCAGATGGTTGCTACTTGTGCTGGGCTTGGAGATGCCCAGAAGAGGCCAAGCTGTGAAGCAAGGCCAGCTGCCACTAGTTCCTGGCCAGGGGCCTCTTAGAGAGAGGTATGGGGCACATAGAGGCCAGATGCTGCTTGTTTGAGAGATTTTAGGAAAGTCTGAGGCATGAGCCATGACAGGCCATTAATATGGAAAAGCCACTGGAAACAGTTTAGGTGGGCCCACAAGTTGGTGGATTCGAGTCTCAAGGAATTACCAGGGTAGGGCAAAACAGTGTGAGCCAGGTGGATGGGGACTCAGATATGGCACCGCCTGCTGGCTCTGTGGAGGAAGAGCTCTGAAGAGGAACAATGGCCTCTGTCAGCACTTCTGTCTGGAAGAAAGCTGCCCCTTCATCTCTTGCCCTGGTGCCTAACAATTCAATCCTTCCCCATATGTCTCTGGTGCTTTTTGAGATGCTGCCCCAGAGCTGAATCTCAGAAAAATGAGTTTGAGTAAGTCTGTGCACAGGCCCTTAAAGAGGAACTCCTGGGATTCCAGCAGCCTCTGTTTCACCCATCCATAATTGCCACTGGTTTTTATAGCCAGAAGTTATGAGGACCTCTCTTCCTGGCACTAGAACCTTGAGCTGGAGGGCCTGATGTGAGGCTGACACCCCTGGCTCCTCATCAGGGACCTCTGCAGCTGAGATATCCTTCCCAATTTTTATCCACCACATGTGGGTGTGGGACCAGTCTATTCCACGCCTCTGCCCCTCATCCCAGTTTCAATGTGGCTTCTTCTTTATATCCTTAGTTGTAGGACTTCTGTTCAGGAGGATTTCAGGCAGTTCTGAATGATGGTTGTCCTGTAGTTTAGTCGTAATTTTGATGTGGCTATGGGAGGACGTGAGTACCACATTTACCTATGCCACCATCTTGACCAGAAGCCCAGATAAGGTTTTGTTCAGTTACAGTTTGACAAGACCCTAGGATTTCTTTCAGGGTGATGATTTTTTGGGGGAAAGACAAAGTGATAGTTTTTCATCTGCACTTTCATTTTCTGATCACAGTGTTTTAGAAGAATCTGGGCTTTACTTATTCACCGGGCTTTCAATAGAGAATCACATTAATCCTTTTAAGCTCCTTATTCTAATGATTTATTTTGTTGAAAACCATAGTGATCCTCCTTTGAATTTTAATGATTGCTGCCTATTCAAAGATTCATTGTTTTGACTTCCTGTCCTTACCTTTGTTTCCTACATGTCTGTGGGGAACACCTGTCTAATACTGGATCTGCCCCTGGTTCTCACTGGCTTACCAGAGTCACTCAAGCCTAACTCTGAGTGTTAAGCTGAAATGCTGGCTACTCATCCATGACACTAAATGTAGGATATATGTTTGCAGAGATGGGCAGATAGACAGCAGAGGGACAGATAAATGATTGAGCCACTTCCCAGTGAACAGTATATTTTGGATATGATAGTGAATTATTATTATAAATTCATTAAATTAGTGTTCTTAATCATAAATCTATTGGGATGTAGTATCCATGGAAAATCTAGTAGATGAGAAAGGGGTTTGAATTTTGAGGGTACTGCTCTTAACCAAAATTCTGGACCATGTAACCTTCAAATGGCACTGACCCACCATTCCTGAGCCTGTTAAATATGCTGGTGCTCTTTTTCAAGGTAGTAGTCATTTCGTTCAAGTGCTGCAAATCTTCAGGAAGGGTGAGCAAATGGAAATCGCCATGATAATATGTCTCAGGTATGAACATCGAAATTACATGTTTCAAAATCTAAGAAGTGGCTATGTCACAAGCTTGAGTTCCTCTTTTACCCACTGTGTAACCACAGAGAGAATTCTTTCCTGCTCTTTTTATAGGTATCACCCAGGAACATCATGGATTTTCAAGAATATATTATTCTAATACAAGATTTTAACAACTACTCTGTATTTATGCATAATACATGTTGTGTCTTATCTTCAGGCTTCTGGACTTTGATTCAGAATATCAGGAGCTCTGGGATTGGCTGATTGACATGGAGTCCCTCGTGATGGACAGCCACGACCTGATGATGTCAGAGGAGCAGCAGCAGCACCTTTACAAGGTTAGCGCTCTCTTCTTGCTTTTACCTTGCTGGGGAAGATCTGATTAGCCTGACAAGTCTCTCTCTCTCAGGATATCTTTGCGTTCATTGTATGTATCATGGTGTCTATTAGAATTCTCTTCCCTGTCCCCAAACTCATTTCAATCCCTTGTGTGCTGACAGGCTGCACCGACATCATAATTGCAGGAAAGTTCCCTTTATCACATTCTATTTGGTGTAATTCTATAGAAGGACAAAGATTTATCTTCAGGATGAATAACAATAAATGAAACTGCATTAATAAATAGACTGAAACAAAATGAAGGGTAAATGGACTGCTCACATTTAACAAAATGTGTTTTGATTGGAGCACTCAGGTAGATTCTATCCACCCCTCAGATCTTCCCAGAGGGGAAAAATGTGCCTTTAGTTTGGCTTGCTGCTTTCAGGGTGCAGGGCATGTCCAATTTAATGTTTGTTAGTGATACATAGAGCAGACGTTGTCATATTAAGTCAATACATTTGCGTGTGATTTAAGAAAACTGGCTTGGAACTCACATATTGATTGCGGCAATCCATCTAATAACTATCTATATTGTTTTCCATGTCTGCTAATTCACCCTTAGCCTAGTGTGTTTTACCAATTCCACTTAAATGGTCTTAGACGTTCTTACAAAACAACCCTGTGATTTTGACTGAAGAAATGGTTGCAAGATTCACGGTGTCTGAAAAGCTGTTGGGGAGGGTAGAGGGACTTTCCACGGAAATATCAGACTGTAGTAAATCTTCCTCATTTAGGCAATTTTTATTGGAGTAATTCTGACAGTTGTCATCCTTGAATTGCTTTGAGCATATGGCATATTTCAAAGAGCAGATTGTGAATCATAAAAAATAAAATTAATAACTAACCACAGAATCAGCAACAGTATAATGACAAGAAACAACTACCCTCTAGCTTTTTAAAATTTCTTATAGAATAAGAAGTACATTCAAGGTCAAATAAAAGTTGTCTTCTTTCTTCTTCAATCTTTATCATTTGAAATTACCTTTATTTAATGTATTATTTTAACTTTTTTCTCTTCTAAAGATAAATATTTATTTGTATTTTTTGAGGGCCTGGCCCACTCCACTTTAACGTCCCCTGGGAATCATCTTGGTTAAGAGAAGATATAGCTTCTCAGGGACTCAGCAAATGATGATATTTTACTCCCTGAAGAATTCTGTCCAACATTAATAGAGTTTGTAGACTATCAGCTATTTCCTGTATGGATAGCTGTCCACATTAACAACAAAACTACCCAATATATCTTCTGGCATAACATATTATTAAAATAACAATCTTGACCTAGTAAGCCAAAGCTAGATAATATTATATTTTATGTCAAGATCAAAAATTACATATGAAAAATGCCTATAAACCTATGTTAATTTGTGATGCAAAAATATTTGTTTTATTCCGAAGGCTTAAGATTAAAAATCGAGTCAAACAGGAAAAGATAATATAAAAGTTACCTAATCGTGAGCTGTTATCTCATATTTTATTACACTCATGCTGCCAAATAACATTTTTTTTCTTCCTGATGCATTTCGTATTTTGCACATAAACCACTATTTATTTCAGAAACAGTGCTATTCTTTGTCAAAATCACATCCATATAATTTACATCACAATTAATAGGAAATCACTGAACAAAAAGTGCAGTCTTCTTTTTCTTGTGGTTTCCTTCTAAGTGTTCTGCCTGAGAATTCTCATTTTGGCATATTGAAGGCCATTGTTCCACCCACTCAGTACTTCTGGGTTGTAGTATTTTTCCAAACGTTTTCCTATTGGGGTTCTTTATTTGTGACTCGTGTCTTGTCATAATTTTTTTTTTTTTTGCATTTTAGGTGTTCAACATATCTAAGTTTATGAGGCTAGCACTAATTTTGCATTTGGCTTATAAGCAATATTAAAGGTTGAATTGGAAATCAAGGGCAAATGATACAGGTTTGTGGAGTTTCTCTGTATAGATTCCAAAGGTTTGGAAACTTGCAAAGCAACCTGAGGATATTAACTAAGGACTCATTTAGAACTTGGGGTGGCTTCTGCATTAGAAAAACTGATGAAGGAGAATTAATTTCAGGTCTTTGCCAAGAATTCCCACTTCAATGTCCCATCCCTCTGTTCTATCTGCTTTTTCAGGAATCAACTGAACTGAAGCCTCAGGGGAGGGGGATGGAGCCTGTTGCTCAGAGAGACTCCTGAAAGCGCAAAGCTTTCAATTGGTCCCCAGGGCTTTCGAGGCTTTCAGTACTGTTGAGACTACCTTAGTCATTTCAATCTTTGGATTTGTTGGCCCTGAAAGATGCCAGTCTTTTATTATTATTTCTCATCAAGGGAACTATTGGCATTTTGGACAAAACAAGTTTTTGTTAGTTTGTGGGATTTCTCTTTTGCTACTGGACATTTACTCTTTAGCTTCCCCATCATTGTGGCAACTCAACAGGCCACCCAACCCATTTCACAGCATTTCCAATCCATCTCAAACCTATCTACAGCATCTTCATTTCTTAAAACAATGCTATAACACCAAGAACAAGACCTTGCACTTGTATTCTCTATGTTGTTAAGTAAAGCACCTTATACAGTTATTGAGCTAACGGTATTGAGTTAATAAATTAAGGATGGGAATGAAGTTTATGACTCCTGATATTATATTATGGCAAAGAATGAGGGTGAAACTTTTAAGGGAGACTTTCAGCTGAGTGTTGGTAGAATCTCAGGAACTAAGATTAGGCAGAATCATTATTCCTTTTATCATAGAATTTGAAACCTTTATTTTCCTCTCTCTAAGGGGCTTTCTTTTTTTTTATTGCTTAAAGCATTACAAAGGGTATTACATATGTGTCCTTTTTTTTCCCCCGCCCTTGACAATACCCCGGCTTCCCCTACCCCCCAGTGTCTTATGTCCTAAGGGGCTTTCTATATTTCATCACTCAACTCCTTACCTGGCAAAGATAGTCATGCCCAAACACAATTTATGCATTGTACCATCCAGGTTGATCCCCAAAGTCCACATTTAGAAATGTTGGGTTTGAGAAAATATCATAAGATGGTGCTCAGTGAAAGTGAATATTTTTAGGCACTACCTTCTTAACTTTAGGCACTAACTTTCTGGCTTGACCTACTTGTTTTATATTCTGGTCTCTGCTGGAAAACCATCTGACCTTAACTCCTAGGCATGGAACTGCAAATAAATACCCTGACTATTCATTCAGCAGACCTCCTGAGTGGGGCACCTGCTATGATATCTTGGTTACCCTAAACAAGCAAACTATCCAAGGAATTCATGCAGGAAAAGAATTAGATTTAACCAGCAAAGATCACATTCATGCAACCTGACATAATTTAGAACCTTAATATCACAATGGGCTCTAAAGTGGATTTTTTGTTTAAACCAATTTTGTTAGTTTCAGATTGTGAGAAATTTAGGACCATTTTCTTTCTAATTAATTTTAAACTGCAGGGTCCTAAGAGCAACCTGGTTCTTAATAAAAACTAGTCAGTCTCTTAAATATACTTCCCTTTTCAGAGACAGTGAGCCATACTCCCAGTATCTTTCCTTCCCCTTTTCTATCTTGTCCAACCTCTGAATTGGGACCTTCTGGACCTATTTTTAATAAACATTGGCAGCATTGGTAGCCTGGGAAACACAAGTGTAGTTTTTTCTCCTTTTTTTTCTTTCCTTGATATGAAAATCATCTCCAAGGAGAATTTGCTCCTGCTCCCTCGCTTTCCTTCTCTTCATTCCTCCTACCTTTTTAAGTAGGACAATTTAATTTGTCAAAAGTAACCACCGTGATTTTGAAAGTTCAGCTCCTATTTGTACTAGAGTTACGAAGCCAGAATTCATAATCACAGGGAGCTGTCACTCTACTGGTCTTTATGTGCATTAACTATTAATGGAGCAATATTTAAAACCCACTTGCAAAAGAAAAGCTCCGTGTGGTGTTTTTTTTTTCATTTCTACAGATCAAAGGTGGCATTATTCTTGGGCTCGGGGAAGCTCAAGACACTTCCTCCCCGTCCTGTACATGTCATAGGCGGAGGGGCCTGGAAGCATTTCCTTAGACTGCTGCTGCCACGCTGCCCTCCTGGCCGACACGCAGACTCTGGCGGCTGGGAAGGCTGCCCCGTCAGGGCTCCTCACCTGCCGCAAAGCACTGCCCGTCTCTGTCACCTACCAGCATAGATGACAATGCCCCTAGCCATCTGGGTGGGTGTGGGGTTCCAGAGTCCAAGAATTAATTTCAAGGGCCAAATTTAGAAGTTGCAGTCTGCTGGTTATTGTTCTAAATGAACAAGAGCTGTTTTCAGACAGTATGAAGCTCACTGACATAACATATTTATGGATTTGTTTCTTGAGTGAATGGTTTAGCTCTTCCTCATGAATGAAATATTGGGTTATAGGATTTTTTAAGGGGTTAAAAAGAACCCTTTCAGCTTAAAAATAATATAAAATTAGTAGCCACCTTAACTAATAATACCTGTATACTTTCAAGGAACTTACACTGAGGATTTTATATTTAATTTTGAGAGTTAGTTATCCATATAATTCTGTTTTCATGGGGAAAATGCAAATATCCTTTATCTTTCTCCATTGATATCAGTATTATACAAATATGTCCTGTGTATAAAAGGAAAAGAACTACTCATTTCGCATAATACAATGCTCTCTATAGATTACTTACATATTTACACTGCTGTGAATTTGAGGTTGTTTATGAGAATTCACAGGAAAATAATACAAATACTTTAAAGTGTAAATATAAATTAAAACTGGGGAAAATACACAGAGGTTAGAGTCTGTTTCTGTGAGAAGAGTTAACATGTAGGCACATACACTGTAAGGTTCTACATAGTTACTAAAGATAACCTCAACGTTTTATTCTGGCTTTTCCAGTAGTGAAAACAAAGAGGGAAATGTGCTTAATTGCAAAATTTTCATTTTCCAAAGGAAAAATCACATGCCTCTGAAGAAATTAAGTTTATTTTGATTCTTAGATACAAAAACATTTTCTTTTAGGATTTTTTAATAAGGGGTTAGGATGGTATGGTAGAGAAATGTCTAACCACAGTATTTCTTTCTTTCTTTTTTTTTATTTTGAGAAAGAGCTCGCTTTAGTACAAGTAAATTTTAAATATAATGTTTCTAACAAATGAATAGTTATTTTTCTCTGACTGGTTGCCAGGTATGTTTAAAGACTTGGAGCACAGCTCTCACCCAAGGGTGGCTCCTCTTGATGATAGCTTGGCCAGGGGGGATAATAAGAGAGGATACCAGTAGTACATATTGGGAAAGACGAGGATATTAGGAAAGTGAGAGAGAATTATAAGCATCAAAGAGAATGGAAAGCTGTTGAAATTAGTTAATACAAAGTTAACCAAACAAAAAAAGGGTAAAGGAGTAAGTGAAAATCATGGGTAGGTAGATGAATGAATAGATAAGAAAACATTAAAACACAAACAAATAAAAAGAAAGTAAACAATGAAAGAATTGTTTCAGAAAAAATAAACAAGAGAAAGGGATAAGTCTTAAAGGAGAAAATGGTACTTTGGAGAATTTGGGTGTGTATTTAAAGACAAGCATTATGACTTTTAAAAGAAACATATGCATGGAATAGGATTAGAAATTCTGGGGAATAAGAAATGTAGTGTAAGAAAAGAAAAATGTGATCTAGTCGACTTGTTATTTTATAACTATTGATGCCAAAATAATGTTGTCACAGTTATGAACCAATCATAGAAAACAGATTAATCGTGCTATCCCTATATTTTATAAATTTGCAAATTTCAACCTTCTAGAATAGTTCCTTGCATTTTGTTCGGGACAGTTCTAAGTAGTTTCAGATGGTGGCTTGATACCTTTATGATTGAACTTGCACTCCTAAAAGTGTAAAGCTAGGCTCGCTCATAGTCCAGGTTACAGTAGCTAGGCTTGAAACAGAAGGAAATCCACTAACTTAAAAAAATAATTTCACATGTTGGTATCTAGAGTAGAAGTAGTATACATCAAAAAATTAAATTCTGTTAATTAGGCCTTATGTTTCAGTACCAAAATTTCCTACCTTAATTGTTCAAAATGAAACAGAGTACTAGCTATGGAAGCAGTCAAGGTAAAAATATTACAGATATATCAGGCACAAGAACCTAATGATAATTTTTTACCTCTTTCCCAGTAGATTAATTGTAGAGCCTAATTGTGTGTTAGATTAAAACTCCATTAAGATAAGAAGAATATGCTTAAAATCACTGTATTTCAAATAACATTATCTAGTCATTTTTAAAGGGATCAGAATGGAAAAACCTAGGCTGTCTCCACTGCTATCTAGAAGTAAATCTGTTGTTCCATTTTTTATTAAAGTTCAAAAAGTCCTTAGATTAGCCGTCATATTAATCTGAGCTTTGATGAATCAGTGTTTGCTATGAATATTTGAATATATATTTTTTTCTTTTCTTTTTTTTTTTTTTTAGAGAGAAGGCAAAACTTACCTTGAAAATGTTTAGGAGAAGAAAAAGTATATGGATATGGCTTCTGAACAATATATGAGACATTGCTCATGCTGGAGCTTATAATTTCTATTTGAATCACTTAAAAAAAATTGGGGGGGGGGGAAGGGTGTGATGTGAAGAGAATAGTACACCCAGTAATAGTTGGCTGTGTGTGCAGAGGGGCAAGGAAGGGAAGCCCCGCCAACAGTTTTTGTCCCTGACGGGCAAGCTACTGTCCGGAAGGTGCGTTGGCTCTTGGGGCAGCCTCTGCTCTATTCTCTTTGCTTCTCCCTCTCCCTGGCAGGCAGCTCTGGCCTAGAGTGGATCAAACAAGCCGTGGGGAAAGTTCCCCTCATTTGCATCACTTCTAGACAGCCCTGTCGTACTCTTCGCTGACAGGAAATCACTGTCTTTGTCACCTTTCTCAGGGCCCTCCTTTTGGCAGCGATGGGCCATGTGACCACATTTCCTCACAACAGGCCGGCTGGACTCAATGACATGTTTTCCTCCGCACTGAACGGGGTAGAGGAGTCAGGGGGAAATGACTACATTCATTTCAGAGTGAAAAGATAATTAACACTTGAAGGACTAATGCTACAACCTATGGAATTATTATTCAAATTGAAGTTAATTTATCAAAAACTTGTGAAAACGATCGCCCCCAATGCAACTGTTTAAAAAAATAAAAACCTTGAACAGTAAGAGTTGGGAGAAGGAAGAAGGCAAGAGAGCGGGGCTTTGGATGAGAGGGCGGGAGAAAGGCAGAGGGAAAGCGTAGCAAGCATTAACTGTGTTTGAAAAAGCAACTTTAAATAGGCTAAAACTTCAACATTTGGGACGCTGGAGCATGTAAACCGCTTACTTAGATGATATGAATAGGACACTGGCAAACAAAAGCGGCAGTGTGCTCCTAGAAAACTGTGCTTAGAGGAGTTTCCTTGGCAACAGAAATGCAGTTCCAAAAGTAGACAGAACTTTCCTCAGAAAACATACTATTAATAACAACCTTCCGGAACAACTTGGAACAATTTGACGACTTGGCAATAATGATGCCAAGTGTTCTGCAAATTAATCTAACACATAATAGTTATGTTTCCCTTGCCCATAATTCTGCTGGACCCGACCTAGAACTCACTGCTTTTCAGTGGCACAAATGCGAAAATATTTCTCAATGTTGTCATGGAAAAAGAAAACCAAAAGAAATGCTAGTGGCCAACTGTGAACCAATGATTGCATTCAGCCTTTTGGAATCTACAAAAGAACTTACTTTAACGAGATGAGTTTATTCCAATGGAAGCTACTACATTTAATATCTCATCCCAAATAAGATGCTTTCACAGACAAAACTTGGTAAAGAGTGAAGAGCCTGAGACTTGCTGAGATGTGAGCACATCTTGAGGCCATCGGTTACATAAATATAACACTTCACCTAATGCGTGCTGGGTGTTATTTTTAAAAGCATCATCATTTCTTGTCAGCCAAGAGAATAAACTAATCTTGGATCTATCTGACCAATGGGGATCATTTGAATTCTCCTGAAGGCTATATGTTTACCAGCCAAGGAAGAGCGCTCCCCTCCTCTGACCTTTCTTGAATCCTTGGATCTAAAGGTTAAAAGTAATCAATATCTCATTGGGCTGCTTGGTTTCAGGGTAATAAGTAATAACCATCATGTTAAAATCCAAATGATTACAGATTGCACTGCAATGAGCTGACCTGTTTGGGAGCTTTTATTAATTGCAATCAGGATAATCATTAGAGTTTGCTAATAAAATTTTGGATTAAATTGCAAAAATTTCAACCTTTAACTTTTAAAAAATGACTTTTACTTAATTAGATGTGAATATGCAGTGTTTCCTCCTGTGTTGAGCTAAGAGATTTGGCTTTAACCCCACATTATTGTAAATTTCTTTCTGGTTTTATAAAATAAATTAGAGGAACATTTAAATTCCTTGTAAGAAAGGGTGCTTGGTTCACTACCACCTTTGGCTCCTGAACTGCTCAAACTATGTATGTGTTTCAGGTCAGTGAGTTAATGGAAATGTCCCTCACCTATTTCTTAGCATTTCCTAGTTTTAAAATTACTTATCTTTAGTGGTTATATTCATATTTGGAATAATCTGATATGAAGCTAAAAAAAATATATGATATGTGATTAAACTTTACAGACAACCATGATATAAACCTAGGTTTATTTGTTTTGTTGTTGTTGTTTTGAAGCAGCAAAACTTAAAGGTGAAATCCAAGTATTATCACTGACAAAGAGGTCTTAATGTAAAAAGGATAAATGCTAGGTTTAATGTTCCATGCAATTACATCAGGAAGGCATTGGTTATTATAGCGGTAACCACGAGGAAGTGTATAAGATACATATGCAACTGAATCCGAATATTTTGTCTTTATTAATCATTCCAGTTTTATTAGCACTTCATGCATATATTTCTAAAGCAGAAAGGTAGGGCTAGAAGGGTACCTAGAAAATGTTTTAGTAATTTCAAAAGAAGTCCTGGCGCCTGTTCAGAGTAGGCTGTTGAGCCCTGGGGTAGGGGTTGGAGGGTGGAGCTCAACTATGGTGCTTTCACAGATAAGCTCTAACCTCCTTCCTTCTTGTCCTTATCTCACTACCATGTGTCTAACTTTAGAGGGAGGTAGATTTGTTTTTGTCCAAGGGACATCATTTTTGGGGTATTAGGAATTCCCCAACTTAACTATCCTTATTGGTAAGTGTTCATACTGCCTTAAACCCTATCCTTAGGATTTATTTCTTTGGGGGTAAAAAAAGAATACAATACACTATACCAGATGCAGATATTCTATAGGGGGTAGGAGTAAATGCCAACTTTAACATCTAATTTAAATAGAAGGGTACTAGGAAGGGAAGATGGCGTGAATAGAGGGAACAAATCCAGATAAGGAACCAAGAACAGATGTTATCTACTGCATCGTTTTATAAAAAGAGAAGTGTGTGCATGTATGTTTGTGTGTGTGTGTGTGTGTGTGTGTGTGTGTGTGTGTTATGAGACAGAAATAGGATAGAGGGGGGAAAAAATGAACATTGGCCAAATCTATTTGACTCTGTCCATGCCTCATGCATATTATCTTATTTAATGTTCACAATAATCAAGCATTATTTTCCCCATTTCACCAGACTCTGAGCCAGAAACACTCAGGTGACTAGCCTAAAAGACACAGAACTAGCTTCTCAGTCAGGCTAGGCTAGGTTTTACTGATATAACCACCCCAAATCTCAAAGGTTTAAAGCTACAAATGTTTACTTATCATACATACGGATTGGCTGTGGGCTCTCTGCTTGGCATGTTCTTTCTCCAGAACTCAGACTACTGGACCAGCCACCCTCTTCAATATGGCAAAAATAAAAGAGCCTTCTAGAGGGTCTCCCTCTGGCCATTACACCATCTACCTGAAAGATACACATGCCACTGTCTCTCAAGATCCTTGGCCAGAACTGATCACATGGCTCCACTCTACCCCAGGCTGGATGGGGAAAGGCACCCCCACTATATGTCTGAAAGGAAGAAAGCTAGAAATATTTCTTGAGCTCTGCCAGTAACCACCACAAGAAATGAGTAAATAAATCAGGCTTTGAACCCAATTTGTTTGGCTCTCATACCAAGTCATTCTTTTACATGTTGCTGCCTACTCACTGTTACCTCATATCCTTTGCCTACAATAGGCAAAATTCTTGTAAGAACATGATTTCCCTCCTCTACGTGAGCTTTTGATGCTAAGGTAGAAAAAAGATCCTACTTTTAGACAGTACATCTGCAGAGAAACATTGATGAACTTGGGTTAGCTCTTTAGCTAATCATCAGGCTATTCTGTAAAAGCCCCCAGACTGTCTTAAGCACTTCAGCACCTTGGGGAAGGTTGCCATCTTGAGCCTCACAGGACCCTCCTATATACTGTCAGATTCAGGGAAGCTAAGAGTGAAAATATTTTTGTTTTGTGGGGAGATGCACTAAAGGCAGCATTGCCCTGGGAGAATTCAACCTCATGGACCTGCTATTGCCAAAGGGAGTTTACTGAAGAAAGGTCACATGGAGAGATGCTCTAGAGCAGTGGTTCTCAACCTTGGCTGCACATTACAATCACCTGGGAATCTTTGTAGAAAGCCTGATTTCTGGGCCTCATCCTCTGGAAATTCTGTTTTCTTT
>NW_005871070.1:6600044-6655749 GCF_000147115.1 Myotis lucifugus | reverse complement strand
GCAATTTCCTTAGCTCTAGGTCTGAGAATCCGGCTGGCTGAAAGATTCCTTTCTGGGTCTTTGGTTAGGTTCTATATTTGCAACATAGTTCCTTAGAGTTGTAGCTCAGAGGCCGGCAAGGTTTCAGAGGAATGTTGGAGCCTGTAGTCACTGGAGGATGCAGGCCTCCTGCTCGCTTCCTGCTGCCTGGGTGCCGGCCGCCATCGTGGATGAAAGCTAATTTGCGTAAGCTCTGCTTGATCGGGCCCCGAAAGGGGCACACTGCGTTAAGCTAAGAGGGAAGTAGTGGTCTTCCTGCTGAACCCTGATTCATTTACATAAGACACATACACACACACACACACACACACACACTCTTTTCTAAAGCTAGAGAAGAGTCAACCAGATTCATACCCTTATTACTTTTATGGCTGATTTTAATTTTTCTTTCAAATTTTCTCTGACCAGAGAGCTACAGCCTTTCTCCAGAAGGATATCTATACATCCCGGAAAGTCATCTGCACGTACTATTTCAGCTGCTTTCCTAAGTAGTTGATTCCATATGCTCATAGACATTTACATAAAGAAAATTGGTGATTTGTGATATTCCCCCTGCCATCTCATTTTAGCCATGAAAACTAGGAAGTTTGTGGAAGAGGTACACTTAAACATAGTCGTGCACACACACTTATGTGTTTACACATATACACACATGTATGCAAAGTATTGACTTGTTTAATTTTTTTAAAAATCTGTCATCAGGATTGAATTTGAATGAAAGATTCCTTGGACCAGATACACTTGTAGTCCCAAGACATTTAAATCATGCATATATAAATAGCTATATAAACTCCCTTCTATATGCCAAGTTTCAGTCTGGAGCTCATTTCTATGTTATAAATCTCAGCATATTGGATTTTGCTGCCTTCATTACAACAGCACTATCCCTTCTGATACTCACAGGTGCCTCCCTGAGAGGGCCCTCCTGGAGAGTAATTTAGTCGTGAGTTCTTTCTTATTCATTAAATGCATATTTTAATGATGAAAGGTTTGGACTTTGTGGACCAAATCTGAGAATGAATGGGTATAATTTTTGTTAGACTTCACACTCCAGGAGGGAAGGGGTCATATCTGTCTTGTTTATTATATATCTCCAGTGCCAAGCACAGTACCTGCCACAGAATAGAAACTCAGTATATGTTGAGAAACATTTTTCCAATAAGGTTTATTCAATGATCTATTAATTAAATTCTATTAATCAGGACTGTGCTATCAATTCATTACTTTTTCAAGAAAACAGTCCTATTTTCATGCTGTGGTTATTGAGTCAATAATCACCAAAATTTACAACTAGTCTCAAACCATGGTATTCACTGGTATATTCTTGACTTTGTAGACAATCCCAATATAATTATTTATACATCCGAGGATAACATGTGCCATTCAAGTGTGACACCTAAAAACAGAAAATAGCTGTAGGTAAATACCAACAATCATTAGGAAGGGTAAGTATATCAGCATAATTTGTTCTTGTATCATAGTCAACAGGACAGTTTATTGACACATTTGTTGTAGGGAATTAGGTTTGAGTTCAGATAAATGTGTACATCTAAAAATGCAATAATGAAGGGGAGACTTTAAAAGACTGACTAATTTTTCCAAAGCTGTAGTTACCTAGTTCAGAATATAAAAATGTAAATATTAAATTTCACATCTATAATATCAAGGGAAGGTTAAAATTTTGAAGCTTTCTCCCACTTTCATTAAACAAAATTTTACTCTTTATAACTTAAAAAATAATGCTCATATGTGATTATTTAAACTTAGAGATTAATAGTAATTGTTAATGATTTTAAGCAATTAAGAAAAGGTTAAAAGATGTACCATTTAAAATTAGAATTTGATAAAGATTTGTGATGAATTCACTTCTTGCCCCAATTTGATATCCTTTGGGTTTATGCCTTCCCATTGAACTTTATCCTTCCTCCTCAGCATTCCTTCACTGGGCATGCTGAGATTTGAAAATACGCATAAAGAACTATCCTCTCTGGATAATTTTTTCTCTTCTTTTCCTCACTCTCTTCTGCCTGGTGATGCTAAGGCCTGATTCTGTGAATCCGTGATTTTCTTATAAGCCACGAACAAAAATCCTCATGTTCATTAAAACTTAAGTATAAATGAATCTCTAGAGTTGAGCTCATGGAATTCTTTTTCTGCACCATGCGAGTATAGCAAAAGAACTCAAATTTGGCTAGAATTTTGTAATCCATGTTTTGATGATAGTTTAAGAGGCTCTGCCCGTCCAAATTTGGGTTAGAAAAAGAAATAAAGTATGAAAACACTGCCCGAAGTCTTTTTATTTGCAAAAATTTCCAGGGATACCATGAGTAATGCCAGAAATCTCACGTGACAGCCAGTTCTTGTGTCATTTTTTAGCTCACCAATTTCAGGAAATAGTTCCAGGAAGCTGATTGGAGCTCAAAGATTTTTTTAAAAAATTAACTTAAATAAATAATTGTGTTCCCTACCCATTGTCCAGACTACTGCTCAGACCCATGCCCCACTGGGGTGGACATCTTTCCAGGGCTGGTAATATTTAGCACTCAATAAATAATTTGTGAATTGAATTACTTGTTTAATGAGTGTTTTCTCTTGAATCATAAAAAGTAAGTCTCTTAGAGATTTTGTACAGTTATTAATTTCCACGGGAAGTGAGAATTTTACCTGGAGTTTCAGGACTGCAGGTCACCTAGAAAGAAACTTTATTTCATTTACTCTCTTTCAAGGATTGTTTTTTGTACATTCTGGAGGGGAGAGACTTTGTCCTCCATTGAAGAACTTTCCAGAGGGTATTCACAACCACCCATTAAAACGTTTAGCAACTCCCACTGCCCTGAAAGTCTTCTTATATCTGGTGTAAATCCCTGCCAGATCCACCAAAATCCATGCTCTGTAATAATTAGACCTCTTCTGTTTTCTATATAGTCTCAATTCTCAAGCTTTTGCAGTTTTCTTTTCAAGTTAAAAATCTTTTTAAAATCCTTTATTTCAGTTTTGTCTACACTCCATCTAACTGAAACCACGTCCATCTTCTTTTGTAGGAGAAAATATGCTAATATTGAAAGACTGCTGGTAAATCTATATATTTGAAGGGCTTTCACAAGCACATAGATTTCCCCATCAGGTTTTTCAACTCTCTTTTATTAAAAGTTAATAACATAGTTCATGGATGGTTTAGTAGAGGAATGTGGCCTGTCTGAAATGGTATGACTTACACTGTATACCTAGGGAAAACAAAGTTTAAAAAGAAAAAGGAAATGACATAAAAATGGACCAAAAAATCTTCTTCCCATTTAGGCGCTGAACTGCTTTTTCTCCCTTTGGATGCATAATATATTATTTATGTAAGAATGAGCAGTATGCTTTTGGCTCACATTCCACTTGGAACATATACAGTATGACAGCTTCCTTGGCTTATTGTTGTATATGTGGCTATCTATTTTTAATACATTGCTTTTGTCCTTTTTCATGCTTGCTTCCATCTGTTGTTATGAAAACTGACATAAAGTTTTTAAACACAAAAGAAGTGATGGAGAAAGTGATGGTAAGGGACAATAATTCAGAGGAACTTGAGGTGGAGAAACAGGAGCAAAGTCTCTGTGGAAGGAAACCAAAAGCAGCCTCTGCAGGCAAAGGGTCTGCAGTCACAGAGGGAAAACTCCTACGGCTGCATAAAGCATTTCTACGTTAGAAGGAGCTTAGCACATTGTCCACCAAATATTTAAACTTTTTAAGCTGGAGTTTTCAAACTTGTGAAATGAGGACAACACCCACCTCCAAAGGTTGCTGGAATTCAGTGAGGTGCTGTATGTAAGGGGTTCAGTCCCATGTTTGGTAAAGAGTATGAGCTAAATATATAATACAGAACCAGAGGTTGACAAATGATAGCCTGTTGTTTTTTTTTAAATAAAGTTTTATTGGAACACAGCCAGTAGCATTCATTTGTGTATTGACTATGGTTGTTTTATACTATAACTAGAGGCTTGGTGCACAAAAATTTGTGCACTGGAGGAGGTGTCCCTCAGCCCGGCCTGTGCCCTTTTACAGTCCGGGAGCCCTAGGTGGATGTCGGACTGACGGCTTAGGCCTGCTCCCTAGTGGGCCTAAGCCATCAGTCCAACATCCTTAGCACTGCCGCGGAGGTGGGAGAGGCTCCCGCCGCCTCTGCACTCGCCAGCCGTGAATTCGGCTTCTGGCTGAGTGGCACTCCCATTTGGGAGCGCACTGACCATCAGGGGGCAGTTCCTGCATTGAGCATCTGCCCCCTGGTGGTCAGTGCATGTCAGAGCGACCAGTCGTTCTGTTGTTTGGTTGATTTGCATATTAGCCTTTTATTATATAGGATAGCAGAGGTTAGTACTTTCAACAGTGGCCATATGAGCTACATGCCTAAACTATTTACTAGCTGGTTCTTCAGAGAAAATGTTTGCTAGTCCCTGGTATTAATAATTACTATTATGGCAACACTTTAGGAATATGTATTATTCTACAGATTTGAGTGATTTTCCAATTCAGTTTTATGTCTGTTGTATTATCATAATACCCATTGACTATCATTCTTTTGCCCAAGGCTCTCTGGGTTTTTTGTTGTTGTTTTGTTTGTTTGTTTGTTTGTTGTAATAACCCAAAGTCGGCCTGCTTGCTTGCTTTCCAGTGCAGCATAAATGCTTAATAGGTTCATCTCACCACCAGGTGGCCTCCTATCCTCTATTGTGCTTGTGGGACCCAAAGGGAAGCAGAAAATGGATCTAATTCACTTCTTTCAACTTTGGCTGTTATTCTGCTCTGAGCACTGCTCTGCTGGCTTGTCTGCTCTGAAATCAGGCTATGAACCCTGCATTTTGTGTTTGGCTTTGACACATGAATTCACAGTGACCCTCTTAGAAAATAAATTGTAAAATCAGAAAAGCAGTTAAAGCAGTAAAAACAAAATTAAAATATTTAAATGCATACACATACATATCAAAGTAGATTTTTTTAAAAAAGAAGCTTAACTATCACTCTTAGAGCTTTACCATGACTCAGTCCCACTCTCACAGGTGTACCAGCAGGATTAACTGACCCGGAAGCTTCCTCGGGAAAAGACAAAGGCCACTGCCACTCACATCTCCACATGTTAATTTCCCTTGAAAAGCACGGATGGACTTCACCTCAGGGCCCCAGCGTCTTTATGTTATTTTATTCTCTAGATCCCCTTTTGAGTTTTCTTTTATCTTATGTTTAAGCTTCCTACAGACCCGAGTTAGGAAAGAGATGGGAATCCTTGTGACAAAGCACTGGATGAGGCTGCCATCCTTCTGGGCAGTGTCACTTTCTGCATCTGTAGAGTGAGGGGGATGCACCGAGTGGCTCAGGCCCATTCCACTGCAGGGTTCTCTCTTTGGTGAAAAAGAAAAGATTGTTCTTATTAGTAATTGAGTTTGCAATCTGGCAAAATCAGAATTTTAGGAATTCAATTTCAAAGCCTAAAGAAACAAACTTATGAGTAAATTATATATATATTTGGAAAACTGCCATAAAAAGTAGGTAATTTCTAAATGCCACGTTGTTTTTGGTTCATTTAGGTAGTAGTTCTAAATATGTATTTGGTGAGCCCTTTTAGACCCTTTCTTTTCCGTTTTACTTTGATTCAGTGGTAGATGACTATTCATTTGAATTCTCAACAGTGTCTTTTGCTGAATCTGTCAGGGGGGTTCAGCTTTCTCTGCAACGTCTTATTTCCCACACATTTTAATTTTCCTGCCTTTTTTTCTTTAGGCAGAATTGCCAAATGCTCCTCACATTTCTTTACAGCATCGAACAGATATAGTCACTTACACTTCCATCACAAAGCAGTCATTTCATATCATATGGACAACCTGTGCTTACCTTCTGCTTGTGTTGCAGTATGTGCACCTCACTGGCTTCTATTTGAATTGTCACATTGGATTTCATGGCAAATATGGCTAAAGGCCTTTAGCCGTCTAGGAGGAAAAGACCATAAAGGTCTCTCGGGTATTTTGGTGAGGAACAGGCTTACCTTTGAATTCAAAGTCTACCCTGGGAGACTGATGACAGGCAATCACACTGATTCCCAGTTCCCTCTGGGCTGCTTCTCTGGGAGCTATCTGGTTAAAGGCAGATTCATATATGTCTGGGGAAATTGACTGCAAGCTTTTTCCACTTCGCAAACTGCACTAATTACGATCAAACCCAACTAACAATTTATAAAATTCGCATCACTTCCTGTGTGCCTAAACACAGGGACATTCCCTACCTTAGTTCTCTTTTCTCACCTATTTTTTAAAATTATGTGTGTCCATCTGCCCTGACACATATATTAGGAATTAACCAGTTAACTGCCACGTGTCCAAAGATGCTTTCATCTCGCTTGCGTCTATAGATGCTTATGGCGTACAAAGGGTTAATGGCCTAATGATTCAATCTTTGCTTCAGAAGTAAGAAAGAGTAAGGAATGATTCTGTCTGGCATTAGTGACTATGAAGATGAGACAATGAGCATTTGTTAGGTATTACTATGAGTTTTAGAGAACAAAATAAAAGGAAGGTTATCTTTTTCCTTAAGTAACGTAATTCATTTAGAAAAAAAACATGAAATGATAGCAAAGATCACATTGTGTAGTACAAGAAAATAACTGCTGGTCTTCTTAGAACATCTTCATAGAAGAAATGAGATTTTAATTGGGTCTTGCTACATAGAATATAAATAAGTAGAATGGAAATAGAATTGCAAAAGAATGCAATATGGGGGAAAACCCTCAGATCTGGGAATTAGTTCGACATGCTCCTAGGAGTTTACCAAGGAAGACGCAATGGGGGAAGAGTAGAAAAGCAATGGCAAATCCTAATGGCTTTCCTCCATGTGTTCAGTGAAAGAAGTCTTACTGTGATCCCCAGATGAGCAATTAAGGCACAGAGAATTGTGCAGCTAAGTAAACAATGCAAGCAAAGTTTTAAAATGGGCAAGCTGATTCTGGGCATGTATTTTCCATTTCATTTTTTAAATTTTTATTTATTTATTTAGTTAGTTTGTTAGTTATTTTGCCAATCTCACTGGTTCACAGATTACAATGTTTAGCATGAATCCTTTTCTGTCATCATGTTTATAAAACTTAGTGATTAAATGGTTATGTGTATATAAGTTTTGAGATATAATTATTAGTATTACCAGGTAATACCAATATGTTCCTTTCTCCCTTTGTTAAGGGTGGAGAAAATAACACCTACTTGATAAATTTTCTAAAAGATGGAAAAATATACCTGTATATAATATGTATTATATGTATGTCTACTGTTTTCTTCTCTGGAGAACTTTACTTTTTTACATTTATCTTTATTGTTGAAAGAATTACAGACGTCCCCTTTGTTTTTGTTTTTTCCATTGATCACCCCCACCCACACCTGCCCCTCCTAGGCCTCCACCACACTATTGTCTGTGTCCATGGCTACACATATACTGTTTACCTTTCTAGTGGCTCCACTCAGATGGGATTTATTTTACTCTGTTACAATACCTTATTTCTAAGATAGATAACAAAAACAAAGGGGAAATTTCCAGGCTTACTTGCAAATGAATAAAAGACCAAAATATTTTATTATGAAAGTCAAGTGTTTTAAAATTGAAGACTTTTTTAAAAAATGGTGCATTTATATAGAGATCAGAAACCTTGTACATACATAATCTAATTACTTATTTAAATACTAGGGGCCAGTGCACGAATTTGTGCACCTTGAAAGGAACTATGGGCTGCAAGGCTGCTGTGGGCACAGGGGTGGGTCTTGGCCCAGCCTCCGCACCCCTGACTGGCCCCTCCTGCCATGACCCCCAGTCTGCCAGCAGCCCCGCTCCCACTGCCACCACTCCCACTCGCTGATGGTATGGAGCAATTGGGGCTGGTGCCAGCAGCGGGTGCAAGCGGGGCCAGCACAGTCAGCAGGTGTGAGCAGCAGCTGCTGCCCTGATTGCCCCTCAGGAGCAAGGGGAGGTGGAGAAGCCCTCAGGGGCGATTGGGACCAGTGCCAGGTGCAGGCAGCAGGTGTGAGCAGCAGCTCTGGTGCCGGCAACAGGTGCAAGCATGGCGCCAGCAGCAGGTGCGAGTGCCCGGCGGGACCATGGCGCAGGGGAGCAAAGAATTTTCAGTAACCACCAGAGGGCTCGCTCCAATGACAGTGACCAACACCCTGCCTTGGTGTGGCACCCCCTGCTCCACCATACCACCACAGCTAATGCCTTCCATGTTCTGTGCTCTGCCACTTGCTGCAGATGCCCGCCATGTTCCATGTGCACCCCTGGTAGTCAGTGCATGTCATAGCAACTGGTTGTTTGGTTGTTCGTTTGTTTCACTGTTCAGTCTATTTACGCATTAGGGTTTTATATATATAGTTCTGTGGTGGATAAGTGGTGAGTATATCATTGTCACTATGTTGTGGATCAGATGACCACAGAAATATGAAATGACTTCTCTTAGATCATGAGCAAGCCACCCACAGAGGAGAGGCAGAGGTAGCGGTCAAAGGGAAGATGGTGTACAGTGAAGGGCTCCCTATCAGTGATGCTCAGGGAAAATCTAGGAAGTCAAAATATTAGTACCTATTTTTGTTGTTTTTGCTGTAAGCTATGCTAAATGGCCACATCCTGGTTCTTCTGCCTCTTTTCATTCCTCCTAGTAAATTTTTGCAGCCCTGACACAAATTTTTAAGTCATCGTTATGATATTCTCTCATTTCATTGTTTCAGGAATGTCATTAACTGAAGACCTCTATAGGTGTGATTTCCTTCCTCTTCTTCAATATTCTTTATTTTTACATAATTTTTGTGATTTATTTTCTGTAGACTAGATATGGTTTCCCATATCTGGTTAAACCCTTGCAATTTCCTTTATTTACTTACTAGAGGCCTGGTGCACAAAAATTTGTGCACTCGGGGGGTGGGGGCTCAGCCCGGCCTGTGCCCTCTCGCAGTCCGGGACCCCTCGGGGAATGTCCACCTGCTGGATTAGGCCTGCTCCCCGGGGGATCAGGCCTAAGCTGGCAGTCAGACATCCCTCTGGCAGCCCGGGAGCCCTCAGGGGGTGTCTACTTGCCAGCAGGGAGCAGGCTTAAGCTGCAGTCGGACATCCTTAGTGCTGCTGAGGAGGCAGAGAGGCTCCCGCCACCACCCCTGTGCTTGCAGCCGTCAGCCTGGATTGTGGCTGAGCAGGGCTCCCCCTTTGGGCGTGCACTGACCACTAGGGGGCAGGTCCTGCATTGAGCATCTGCCCCCTGGTGGTCAGTGTGTGTCATAGTGACCAGTCATTCCCAGTCATTTTGCTGTTAGGGTCAATTTGCATATTACCCCTTTATTATATAGGATTACTTTCTCTCCATCTCTCTATGCATTCCTTCATTTTGTTATCTACATTTTCACTTCTTCCTCTTCCTTATTTTGGAAACACACACACAGACACACACACACGCGCACACACACATGTTCCTCTTTAATGAAGCTCTTCTCATATACTTTCTTGAATGATTATAGCAAACTCCCTTACATCGCTTGAAAAGTGTGCTCAAAAGCAGTTATTATAACTCAGACTTGCTCTTTATAGTCTTAGTTAATACTAATATATTTTCACCTTAACCCTTAAGCTTCTTTAAACTGTGGGCTATTGTTCTTCTGGATGACAGGTATCACTATGAGTGAGAACTCTTCTATCAGCTCTTTTAGCCTCAACCTCAAGCTATTAAAAATCTCCTGAGGTTTAGAGGATGAGTATACACCGCTGAAGCCACAGAGTGGGGTTTTTTAAGTGTGTTTTGACCACTCCAGAGTCATTTTGAATGGCACTCTTGATCTTATTTATTATACTCCCAGAGGCCACCGATTTCCTCAGACTTCTGTACTGATATCTAAAGTTTTTTTTTTTTAGAACAGCAGCATGGCCTAGCAAACTAAACTGAAATTCCTCCTGAAAAGTTCATTTCTGGGTTTTAGTACTATCTTACTGACCTTGGGCAAGTCACTTAGTTTCTATGTATCAATTTTTAATCTGCAAGACAGAAATGATAATACTAACTTTCCCTATGGGCTTGCCGTAGGAGAACAAAAAGAGAACAATCCATTGAAATGACAGGCTTTCTGAGGTTCAGCAACAAACAGTGCTTAAAGCCTGAAACCTCTAAAATTTATTTTCTTAAAATCTTTCTCTGGTAAATATGAACATGTACCCCAAAGGGGAAAAAAAAGAGAGGCTGGAACAGAAAGGTTTTAAAGTCCATAGCAGACTGGTGTTGGAGTTGGAAATTGGACCCAGCTTCTTGCATTCTGATCCAATGTTATTACTGTGAGAAAACACTGAACTCATAAAAGGTGTCCTGAAATATTTAAAGAGCTGCTGTCACCTTCCTCTTTTCTTTGATACATTTTATAGAAGCTTTTCTTATGTTAACCATTTCTGGCCATGGCAAACAATTAACTATGTTCATTCTTTCTATGTAAAAATTGAGAGTAATATTTCTGTATTGATATTTTCATCAACTGAGAATAAAATTCAAAGATACGGAAGACAGTCACATACTACTCATTTCTGTGTACTAAAACTATTCCCAGCATATAGTTCTATAGCTGATACACACTCCTCTGGTCTTCCTTTTGGGAGAATTCAAATGAATAAATATTTCCCAACTACCTTCTAAGTCTAAGCCATAATGCTATGTTAAAGTGGATGAAGGGTGAACAGCACATGGCCCCTGACCTTAAGCACTCCGTTGTAGGAGCATACCATTAATCTAATTCTGAAACCACATTCATCCTCATCTGATGTGAAGACACCAGAATACCCTCAAAAAATGGCCTACGGTATCAAGCACCTTACTACACAGGGATTTGGGTAGTCACCAAGAAAAACTCATGGCATAATGAATCTATTAAGGTTGTAGATGTGAAAACCTTTTGAAAATTTAAAAACACCCTACAAATGCATAAATGTATGATGGCATTTCCATTGTGTTTTGGGAGCAGACAACCGTGGGTATGCTTTTATTGGCTCTGTCTTAACACCTACGATCACATGTTGAGTTCTGATATCCTTCTCAGTGCTGAAGTCCACAGTCCCCAAGGAATGACCATTTGCACGAAACTTGAAAAGGTAGTTTTTGATGATGACAATAGGGGGGCTAGTGCTTTCAGCTGTCATTGAATCCACTGATTCTCAGGTTTCCACAGTGACCATGTTCTGCAGCAATATCTTTTTGATAAACTGCAATGGCTACAGTGCTCTACCTCTCATTTTTCTTGTCATCCTCAAAGAGAAAGCAAAATATTCTCTTTGAAGAAACAGTACCAACAGAATTAACTTAAGGAATATATAGTCTCTTCCTTACGAAATTAATTTGGCATTATTTTTGAGGTGCGCAACATCTTGGCAACTGCTTTGATTTAAAACTCTATGTGATTTGGGAAAAGCACGTTTCAGAATGTTTAATTCAGCGATACAAAAGGCACTAATGAAATATGCATGTATGAATTTTATATCATATTAGTTCCTTCTTTCTTGAAATCTGAATAAAAGCCAAACATCTGGATTACGTTTGAAAAGCCTGAATTTTCAATTTTCAGAGAGATTCAATCTATTTTGACATTGCACACTTAGCCTTAACATTTACAGTGTGCTATTAACATTACTTGCAATTGTAAAAAAAAGTCTAGATTTAAACAAACTTGGTGCCTCCTAATGCTAAAAATATATCTGTATTTGAGATGGCTGCTGCTGCACAATCATATACATCCATAGTTTAGGCTTCATCAGCATTTCTATTATAAATACTTGCATTGAACAGTTCTGTAATTCAGCTATAGAGATATGGGTAAGCTTTTATGTATAAATTCTCCGATGATTGTATATTAAAACAACACATAGCAATCCCTGTATCACTTAGTTTGAGAAGCTATTCATTGACTTAGTGTTTTATGAAGACCTCAAATATTCAACCTACTCCATGGTGACCAAAAAAAAAGGCATAGCCCTCATCCTTTGAAAGTCTTTCTTCAAATTTATGACAAATAACAAGATTTCTATTTTTATAGATATTTGACTATATTTTGGCAGCTAGACTAAAGGCAAGTGAATATTTATGGTCATAATTTAGGGAAGTAAATATGGTATTATGCTTTATCTCAGTGACTTTCAACCCTTTTCATCTCACTGCATGCATAAACTAATTGCTAAAATTGTGTGGCACACCAAAAAATATATTTTTTGCCGATATGACAAAAATAAAGGTATAATTTTGATTCATTCTCACCAGGTAGCTATTGTGTTGGCTGTTGTTATTATTTTATTTGAAAATCTAGGGGAAAAGAGGTCAGTGCCCCTGACTAAATAGTCATGTTTTAAAAATTCTCCTGACACACCAGTTGAAAATCACTGCTTTATCTCATTATCATAGTTTGTTTATTTAAGATACAGCTTGATCAATAGAGTTTTAGGGGGTGAGGCAAGAAGTTCTATGGTTACACAGAGATCAAAGAAAATAGAAGAATGTGACATTGTATTTGAAGTTTACATAAGTTTACAGTGGAGTTTAATTTACTACACTTAAGTTTTTACTGGATTTCTTGTAGCATATATTAGGTCAGTGGTTCTCAACCTTCCTAATGCCACGACCCTTTAATACAGTTCCTCATGTTGTGGTGACCCCCAATTTCATTGTTACAAATTGAACATAATTAAAGCATAGTGATTAATCACAAAAACAATATGTAATTATATATGTGTTTTCCGATGGTCTTAGGCAACCCCTGTGAAAGGGTCATTTGACCCCCAAAGGGGTCGCGACCCACAGGTTGAGAACCACTGTATTAGGTGAATCTCCTTTTGTGGCATGGAGAACAGCTGAAGTCAGAGATTTCCCTTTTTTTCTTATTTTTCTTTATTTTCAAAAATCCATTAAATTATATAGTAATATCCAAGTAAACAAAAATAAATGTTTTTGGAGGCATTTGTTTATCTTGGGAGATGGAAAACAAGAGAAGTGATAATACTTTTAAACAGGAAACTTTTTAAAGGAGAAAACAGTTTCATTACATTAATTGCTGCTTCTCATGTCTTTTTTTCCATTCTACATTGCATACTCTAACAGATATCATATAATTGCATAACTATTCTTACTATGTGCTGACATGACATTACAACAGCTCAGATATGGTGCATCATAATGAAATCGTAATTAGAACAGTCATGATATATTATGGCAATGATGCACATCGTCACTGAAGTGCATTGGAATGCACAGAAAAACCATTGAGATGTGCAGATTTTGACATAATACAGCACAACCATGGAGTCTCATAGCATGAAGAAGAAATTGCCATTATGCCCACACTGCTGGCAGGAAGGGTTATAACACATTTCTTAGATATCTGTGAGCAAAAGTTCTATGTTGATAGCAGAAAAATTTTGAGAG
This sequence comes from Myotis lucifugus, assembly GCF_000147115.1. NCBI lineage: Eukaryota > Metazoa > Chordata > Mammalia > Chiroptera > Vespertilionidae > Myotis > Myotis lucifugus. The sequence goes on along the minus strand of NW_005871070.1, from coordinate 6,642,269 downwards.
TAGCATTTGTGAAGCTTACATCTTAAAAAAAAATCTACATGAAGTATCATGTTGAAATATAGACTGAACTACATGAATTCTAAATTGGAAGTTTCCTATAAAGTATTTATCAAAAAAAGAATCCAAAAGGTTTCATTTAATACCCCAAATTCAATGAAATATTTATCTAAAGTAGGACAGATTAAAGATGATTTGAGGAGTTTCAGTTAACCTTGGCTTTTCTTTTCATTCTCTGTGTCCTATCTTGAGTTTAGATTATATAGCTTACATTTTACACGGTTGTGTCTTTGCTCCATTGTTGTTCTCTTAGGTTTCTCTGCATGAGAATCTTCTATCTGAGTCTCTTCTTCCAGCAAGAGACAGCTTCTCCTTAACTTTGTGTTTTTTGGTTTTGGCATTTATTTCACACATAATAATGTGTTTGTTATGGTGAATGTGGGCACAAAGAAGCTCAACTCTCTGAAGCAGAGAACTTTAGATCCTATCCCAGTGGTCGGCAAACTGCGGCTCACGAGCCACATGCGGCTCTTTGGCCCCTTGAGTGTGGCTCTTCCACAAAATACCGACTTCTGCGCATGGGCCACGAAGTTTCAATTGCACTGTACGTGCACGCCCACACGTGGTATTTTGTGGAAGAGCCACACTCAAGGGGCCAAAGAGCTGCATGTGGCTTGCGAGCCGAAGTTTGCTGACCAGGGTTCTAGGCCAATCCTAATTCAATGCCTCATTAACCCATAAAATACCCAACCAGGTTGACTTCTGGTCTCTGCCTAAATACTGCTGGTGAATGGGAATTCACTGTTGCCCAAGCTACATTCCTCTATTCAGTTGTTGATCCTATGCCTGACCTCTGAGGTCAGACAAAACAGGTTAATATTTTCTGTGTAAAAGTCCTCTAAACATTTAAAGTCTGCTAACATAGCCTTTCTTTTCTCCTCTCATCTTCAACTCGTATTTACCCCTTTGCTGAATACCTCAGCTTCTTTCACAGCTTGCTCCTCGGAGAGGTGTTGAATCTTCTCCCTCCCTTGAGTGCTCTCCTTTGTACATTTGATCCATGGTCTAGCTCCCTCTTGATAAATGGAACCCAATCAGAACCAGGACTGCAGGTTTGGGTCTAGTAAACCATAATCAAGCTGATCTACCTGTTACCGTTCTTATTCTTGACCCTATTATGTTTTTCTCATTCAAGCTCCCAATCATATTTCTTTTCTTTTTTTTACATTTACCTTTCACTGTCTGTTCATTGAACCTAAAGATAATTGAAGCCATTCTTTATGCAGTTTTTGTATTTTTTTGGGGGGGCGGGCGGTGGGCGGGTGAGGAGGGAACAGTCATTGACTCTGTTCATAACTGTTTCCAGTTCTAGTCAGCAGAGCTAGTGGTTGCCCCATTTAGATGAAAATTGAGTTTTCTTATCCTCAACAGTCCATACTTCTTCCGCTTATTTCCCCTTCACTGGGATCAAATGTTGGTAATCATCACATTTATTTATTTTTTTAGTAGAAAAAATAATTGTCTTTTTCCATGACACTAGCAATAGTTCGAAGATGAAAGATTAAAGACATCATATCTATTCTCTGTTCAACTACTTTACATTAGCATCTAGGTAGTGGGGTGCTGGAGCTGGCTAATACTTGCTTTTGAGAGCTGATTACTAAATATTCAAGAATTTTGCCAGTAGTAGCAACTATTGGTAGCTTGGAATCTTGGTAACTTGGAACCTGCCATGGTGGGAGTATTTCCACCTGGGAAATCAGCAAACACTACAAATCAGGGCTCCTCCCACCCCCAGCCAGTTTACTGGTATACTACTACCAGTAGATATTTGAGTTTATGATCTCTGAGCTAAAATATTATTCTTTATTGATCAGTGACTTTAGTGTAATCTGGCATTCTGATCAACATGCTGTATTCATATTTTACTTATGTATGTCACTAATAAAAATATTGATTAAGACTAGACCAGAGAGAAACCCTTGGCATAACATAGCCATTAAGCAGTGATCTTTATATTTGTTCAACAGGTTCTCAGCAGAACTCCGTGTACTTCTGTGCTTCTAAATGATTGAGTATTTCTACTCACTTTAGGCTTATGAAAATCTAATAGAAGCACATATACCGGGTCCAGAAATTCACATCTTTGCTGTAGGGATTTAAGTCATTAGATTTTGGGTGTATGTTCTAAGCAATTTAATTATGTTTAAAATCTGGTTAGTAGTGTAGTAAATAACTGGTATTGCTACAAAATTGCATTGAGAAGGTAATAGGATTGAATTTTTACACAAGTTGACACTCAATTAAAATTTCCATATATCCAATGAGTTAGCCAGTTCTTGGCCAGGGAGTTACAATGAATGCCTGCCTCCTAAGTTGATCACTTCAAAACATGCAAAATTTATAATGAAGTCAAATCAAGACTCAGTGCATCAACTGAAATTTGAGTTTGGCTTAGCAAATACAGATCAAAAGCAAGAACTAGACTAGAGAGCACCCTTGATATTTCCTGCTTAAATTCCTCTATTTTTTATTGACCCTAGAGGAAAAATAACGCATTAAAACCTCCTTACTGAATTACTGTCCTAAACCAACAGATCCATGGGACTTGTTCAGCTAAAAGCCACACAGACTTTGTAATGCAATGATGTAATCTTGGCTTTGTGTCATTTATATTCAACCTAAAAAAAAAACCCAACAATTTTCCTGAATAGACAGGCTGACAATAATATTGTTCGGTGTGGGTTTTTATTTGGATTCTTTCCAAATGGTTCACATGCCTTCACAGTAACACATCATGCCTGCTTACATTTTTGCCTGAATTCAAAGTTTTCCCCTTTTACTAGCTTTCTGTTTTTCTTTTAAGGTCTCAGTTATGTTTGTAAAACTAACCAGCTCCACCACAAAATTAGGATGTATCTTGCAGAGTGCATTCATTTTACTTTTTGCATATTTTTCCTGAGGTCATGTCAAGGTTAGTTTGAATTCCATCCTACATTAAGACTTCTTTCACAGCTATTTAGCTCGGCAGCCTACTCCCCGCTGGGGCCTGCCCCTTGGGCACGTCAAAGCTTCAGACCTGACAAATCACACACAGATGAAGCTGTACAGTTTTTTAAACAGTTTCATCAGTAACTTTTTTTTTTCTTTTTCACTATCTCCCTTCGAGTTGAGATTTTTTTTTCTCTCTGAATTACCATTTCAGGAATGTTGATTTCTATTTGAGACAGTTTGTTTTTACATCAGAGTTGCAAACTAGAAATATCATCTATTTTATAGTAAATCATACCAATAGCATATAGTCAGTCACCAGGATTACAGACCAAGATAACTACCATTCCTGACTAGTATAACTGTAATTCTGTTATTAAAGTCTATTTGTAGCAGAAAGCTTATATTTGAAAAGGTAGCTACATCACAGAGTTTACCGGAATAAATTTTAAAAGTCATCATAAAAATGCATCAAGTTAATCATATATAATACCTTGAGCCTGGAAATGTTTCTCAAGTGGTTAGTAATATGCTCTTATCAGTGTTTTAGCAAATTGTGAAACTAATGGTGCAACTCCATTTCCTGTTTAATTGATGAAGTGAAAATGGTTGGTTGCTAATGAGTGTATTAGCAAACAATGTCCCCTTTACAAGGCTTAAGTAGATCAGGATTTTTTAAGCAGCTTACTATCCTTATTTTTATATAATGAAAAATATCGTCCGCCACCAATTGCTAGAACAACTGAAGTAATGATGTAATTATTGCTGTGCCATTATTTTGGCAATGGCGAACTATAGTTTTTAGTTCTCGCACTAGAAAATAGTTATTTTCTTTAACAAACATAAGCTTTTCATTACAGTACCTGAAGATCTTAACTACAGACTAAACAGAAAACTTAGAAGTGAGGGGGGAAATAACATGTGGATGATTCTTCTTTCCTCAGTTCAGTATGTGAGTATCCAGAAAAGAGTTCTCTAAAAGGTTGCTTGCTTGAAACTAATTAAAGACAGGTCTAAAAAGAAAAGAAGAGTGGATCAAAGGAATTACATTAGGTGTCAGGATGTTGTTTGGGGAAGTTTTATTTAGATTTTTGTAATTCTATTCCAGGAAAAAGCTAAATCCTAAAAATGCCCATTTTGTACCATAATTTCGTATTTGCGTTATTTTTGCAATAAGACATGTGTCAACAGCAAGCATCTTGAAGAAATCATCTCTGCATTGGCGTATTAGCACATTATGGTGAAAAGAGGGGCTTGTGCTTTTCACGCAGTGCATTTCAGTCTTCAATTAATGTGAAAGCACTACAATGCCTATGCAACTTCTCTTGCCTAGTGGTGCACCATTTATCATTGCAGTTTTACATTGACCTTGACACCCACTTCATTAGAATAAAGATTGTCTACCATTTAGGTTACATTGTTCCTCTGCACAGAGACCCCATGCAAATTTCTGTTCAGATAGAAGAGCTGTGAGGCTGTCAGAGGTCATCTGCATTAAATGATTGCAGCTATTTTCCAACTGCTTCTTTTCATTCTCCTCAATTCAGGCTAGGAGGATCAATCAAGTCCTCTGCCTGAAACAGTGGGACTGCTGGGAATATAACTGTTTTTGGTACTAGTAGGTATGCTCTAAACAGTATTAAATATTTAATATAAACTCATTAAAGGCCATGCAAAGGCTTCAGAAATATCTCAAATTTATAGAAAAAAATCAAAGGAACCAGAGAACCTTTTAAACCATAAATAGAAGAATAATAATTTTATAATTTTATAGAGTGTAATTACAATAGTTCTTAAACTTAGTAAATCCCCTGTTTAGGACACTTTTTTCTTGCTCTTGACTTGGGTAGAGAAAGGACAAGACAGGAAAGCTTTGGTGTTTTATGCAGTATTTTGCACAAAGTCAGCATGAGAAGTTTGCAGTTACTGGTGTTTTTATTTTTGTTCTATAACAATGAATTCTGTGCTGGGTATTTATTTTAAAAGGGTTGGGTATTTGTTATGTAAAATAAATGATTGGAGAAATAAGTTGCCAGGTTTCCTACTTAAGTTTTCTGAGTGATATAATTGGAATTAAATTATTAATGGGAGATACTTTTAGAAAGATTGTTTTATGATCTTCTATTAGGGAATTTGCAATTCATTTTAATATTTGTAGTTTGATTTATATTAAAGATAATGCAATCTATGTCCAATTAACAATACATGGCCAATGTAATGTGATTTCCAGATCATGCAAATGGAATAAGCTAGAAGAGGGGGGAAAACTCAATTCTTAACCTCAGATGTAATTTGCTGTGCGAGTTCTGGCAATTTTAAATGACATTGCACTTTTTAATTTTTCCGAAGGCTCAGCAGCAAATTTATCCCAATCAAGAAAGCCTATTATTAATTTACAAGGACAATTGTAGGAGTCTCTATAATTTCTCTCTGCAATTATTCGCCCTAAATCGCTAATGGTAAAACACAAGGAGTTTGTAAGAAATAAGGACTATTATTTGTCTTGGGCTTGAACCCTCTTCTTCAGGCTTGAACACCTTCCCGAAGTATTGGGGAGGTGAGCTCCCGCAAAGCAGCACTTGCAGGGTAAGCGCAGGACTGTGTTCTGAAAAAGGGGGCAGCACAGGAGCTGCTGCAAAGCAGATCCCGCACTCGGCATTACAGCTGAGCTGTGGGTCTGGACTTTCATATAAAAAGACTCTTTGTTCACCACTGAATGGCATTAGGCATGGACTTGCTGAGGGGCCACCATGAAGCCTCACATGAGGAGGGCAAACACTAGCCAGAAAACACAATATCAGAGTCATAGACAGACATCCCTGCATTTTGTGCAAAAATGCATATTTTTTGACGCATAATTTTGCCAGTAGTTTGGTGTTTTGGTGTGTTCCTAGCATATGCTTTCTAGTTGATAGACCAAAATACATTTTGTTTTCTCAGTGTATTTTCTCTGTCTGTCTGCCTATCTATCTATCCATTGTGTGCTTATGGGATTATGTTGAATATATAGGTGTTTGTGGTATTATTTTGTACTGGGAAAGATATTCAAGTATCTTTATTATTATATCTGTCACTGTAATAACTAGATCATTTTCTTTGCTTTAACGCTTCCTGATATAAACTCACATAAAGCCCAGTTAAAATATACTATACGATGTAAATACTCAAATCCAGAAGACACAGAATCTGACAGCCCTGTTCTAATAATGGAGAAAATTCTTTGGTTTAATTCTTGTGTTTCTTGTAGCCAAAACTTCACTCTCCACTCAGCAATGTCTGGTCTCTTTTCAGCATCACCAACAGAAGCACCATACAAAAGTCTTACAATGGATGTCTTAATCTCTCTGTGTGCTTTTAGAGCATTATTTTGAATTCCATCATGCTGCCTTTTTTCTTTCCTCTTCTGAAGTTTTATTACAACAGTAGAATTCCCAGGGAGCTTTGGGGGCAAGGTTCACATAATATAGCCCTGAAGTTTTGCTTAGGTGGAATCTATCCCCCAATCTTGGCCATCTTTTGATGATCTTTCTATTTCAAAAAGATTCACTGGGTAGCATCTTACAGCATTAGCTGGATGCAGTTTATTTTTTATTTTTTTATTTACTAGACAGTGAGCATCTATAACCCTTTCATGATGCTTTCTTTCTCTGACCTCACAGTGACAAGGCATCTTGTTCTTTAACATTGAGGGAGGCAGGAAAATGCTTGAGTTGCTCAATGTGTGCCTTCTATACCAGTTTCAAAATGGCTTATTCTTCTGGTTTCCATGGTGACAATTAACACTGTTTCAAGGCATTGTTCCAGTCTCCATTTGGGCAGAATTTGCGATGTGATTTTTAACAAAAAAAAAAAAAGGTTTTAAGAGGGAAAAAAGCCTTTAGCAGAACTGTCAAAAAAGTTATCTCAATCAAGTCTTCATGCATTTCTAATTATATTTACTTCAGAAATCCCCATTTTTGCTGGCTTTGTTTTATAATTTAATTTTGGCATTTGTGCTTTTAAAAAGTAAGTACGGAGTACAAATTTTCTAAAAACTTCTTTAGTACTTAGTTAAAACAGCAGTCTAGTGTTTGTGGTTATTTTGAACTGTTTTTTAAAGTTTTCTTTATATATCCTGTATATACACAGAAGTGGCATTTGGAATGGGAGTGGCCTGTGTCTTTAATTTAGATCATTCACATATCTATTAGGAGGCTTCGGCAGTCAAAATTAAATTGGCCAAGCAAATACACTTAATAATGTAAATATGCCCTTTCAATAGAGTATATTTTATTTTTGACTAGACAGAGAAGCCCAGCACAGGTGCTGTGGGGAAATTAAATACTGGATGCTTATTTACCTTAGGACTCAAGAAAAGCCATCTAACTTTAGCTTTGCTGCTCATTTTTGGCTATTGAAGAGTAGTCTAGATCACAACATCCACAGACTTCAGGACACAGTGGGGCAGCCTTGACTCACTTACTGCTGTGGGTGAAATTAATATGAAGATTAAATGATCTTCTCACCACAGGAGAAAGTAGCCCTACTTGATAGGATGACCAAGAACTGAGAGAGCTGGCGGTTGATTCCTCCTGTCTAATGCTTCTGAAGAGATGGAGAGAGAAGAGCAAAGCCATACCAACATCAACCCAAATGTAACCCTTCTGGCATCATTACATATACAGCTTAAGGCCCTAAATCATATCTGATTCAGCTTTCAGAGCGCTTCAGATAGTAAGCATTTTCACCTTAAATTACAGGACATTCTAGTACCTTTCATGCCCATTTACCCATACATCTTACAATTAGCTGGATTCTCCTAGCTTTTATAGTTTGAAGGCTTTGTCCATCAATCACATCTTTCATCAGGCTGTTTATACAGTAGGTTACGTGGTGACAAAACAGAGAGCATACATAAGACACTTGTTTGTTTTTTAAATGTAATAACCTTCTATAATAGCTGTTGCAGTGACTACTTGTACTACATTTCACAGAGAAAATTATTTTATGTCTAAAATGAAATTAATTGCTTTTTGTAGTTTTATTATTACAAGACTGTCATGTTTATGAGACACATCAAAACTGTTTTCTTTCTTGATTGATCTGCTGTGTAGGAGCTGTTCCAAGTTGGGGTAAAGCTGGGGGTGAGCTTGTCATAGGTGAATGTGATAACTAGTCCAGGCCACTCCCGGGAGACACAGCTGGAGCACTCCCTCTGCCAGTTAATGCACGTGGCATAAGCTAAAGATCTGAATAGGATTCTTCTGCCTGCCTGGAATGCTGGTTCCCCGTATTATCATGTAAATCTTTGTTATCAGCATCATCTTTGGATGGGTATCTGACTACAGAAAGCAGATTGCCCTCTCCTCCAATCGTTGCTCTAACAAATAAAACACTATGTAGCTTTCTAGAATACTTGTTCAATGTTGGGTCCAGCATGCTTGAGTGGACATTGGTTTTTCTAAGTGTTGAAGTAACGTGCTCCTGGTAATTGTCTGCTGTTAGAAAGCACAATCAGAATTTCCCAGGTATCACAGGCCAAATGATGAAAGCGCTCTAAAGCAAACCTTAATTTTTTTCATCATGCGTATTCATGTAATTTTGGATACCCTGACACCCTGATCAACATTTGTTAATACTATGAAATGCTTCCAATCACATTATTTAAAATATTTTGTTCTGTGCGCCACAAATGACTAACATTTGGAGAAGTTTACATAATACAAATAATGTGCATGCTTAGTGCAAATGAAAGATTAAAATATGAACCAGAAAATATGCAAACATTTGCATGCAAATGCTGAGGATCTATTAACCGAAACAAGGATTTCACACCTTCTTTTTCTTTAAGCTGTTTCCAATTGTATTTAATTTGGGATCTGACACAATATCATGTTTTCAAGGTAAATAAAATCAACCAACTGCTTGGGCAAGTTTTGAACTTGCTGATTTGCTACTTTGCTCAGACAAATGCTTTTCTTATTAGATCTGATAAAGCCTCATCGCAGCTCAGTCAGGGCAATGGAGCAACACTGTCAGTGGCCTGACTTTATGCCTCAATGAAATAAATTTTGGGATTATCATTATATTTTTGAAATGTGCTAAAATTGTGGAATTTGTTTAATATTTTAACCAGAATTTAGTTTTTCTTCTTAGAGATGTCTTTATGTATATATTTAACAACTACAGCCATAGTCATTTATAGCTGTTCATCATATAGGACTTTCTCACTATGAAGTTATCCAAATAGTTATTTGAAGAGAATCACCATGGTAACTGTCATATTAAGTAGCACCTACGTTATCTGTAGCAAACATCTTTTAGGAGAGACTCACTTGGCAGTGTGGTGGAATACAAGGTATGCTGGGGGAGAGGGTTCTGTAGTCAATTGGGATGTTTGAGAACATTTTACAGTATTCAATAAGGAAGCATAGATTTGTAACCATTCTTAAATCACTGGTTTTCTTTTTCCTCTCTAGATGTACCCCATCTTCAAGCCAACACAGCGTTTTTAAGTAAAAGAAAAATGAAAACGAAAATCTTAACTGCGAATTCAGAGAACTTATAGGATAAGGAGGAAGTCACACAATCTTGAGGGATCATTTTATTTGTACCTTTGGGGACAGAGATGACAGATGGGCAGCACTCTGGAGCCAAATGTTGACCAAAATTAACTGAATATTAGCTCCCCTTACTTAGACCATGTATTTTCCTATTCAGAATATTTTAAATTGGAGATCAAATGTGTGTGTGAACTTTAGTTTAAAAAGACATAAATCTTAGTCAACTACATGGAATGAATAACTTGGATGTTCGTGTATGTGTGAGTAATATATATATTTGTAATGATCTTCAGCAATGTTCCTCCACTACTCAAGTTATTTATGTTTAGTCTCCTCACAAATATTCTTGGAAACAAAAACTTTTAACCCCCATGAGCATCACTAGTGCTGTGCTCAAAGATTATCTAAGACCCTCTCTCTTCTTGTTGTAGCGATACAGCGTGGAAATGTCCATCCGGGGCCTGAAAAAGACAGAGCTGCTGAGTAAGGTGGAAGCTTTGAAGAAAGGTGGCGTTTTACTACCAAATGATCTCCTTGAAAAAGTGGATTCAATTAATGAAAAATGGGAACTGCTTGGGGTATTTGCATTTTTATTACTGTTTGTAGGCTATGTGTACATTTTTTGTGTAGTAAAGTACTCTATCTGTCTGATTTCTAATTTGAGGCACAAATATCTCTCTCTTTCAATTCACTACCTACATTTCAAACAAGCTATCATGCTATTATGGCTGAAAAACACTGCTTTTCCTCTTCTGTTGATTTTTTTTTTTACTCTCAGCTTGTCTCCTCTCAGATTTTAATAATTTTGGTTCTTTAATACATAAAGAAGTAAGTAAAATATGCCATGTATTATGGGTATGCACCAAGTCAACGATAATACAGTATATCTGATATACACTGCCTGTCATGCTTGAATGCACGTTAATAGAATTTATTCTGAAGGTACATGTTAGAGACATCACTGTTTAACTCTTTCCTGGACCCTTCCGGTGGAAAGTGCAGTTGTCACTACAACCTTCAAGTCACGCGAAAGCCACTAAAACAAAGATGCAAATTTGACCCAGATCTGGATTGCAGAATTAAATTGGTCTCTGTTTTGTGCCTCAATTTCCAGCTCCCTTTTAACAAAAGCCAAAAAAAAAGTTTCATGTAATTCATTTCACGCAATGATGGGCTGGGTCTCAGCCAAAGACTGAGATGCAAGAATCTGGCAAAAGGGCAATATAGAGGCTCCGTTAGCCAGAGGCCAGGATGGCTGTGCAGGAGGCAGTGCTGTCCTTTTGTGGAAGACAGCTGAGAGAGAGAGGTTAAACAGTATTTTTTCATCAACTTCTCTCTAAATTGCCTTCACTTCAAATCAAGGGTAAGCTAAATTTGTCAATTACTTAAATGATTAATTATAATAGCTAAGTATGGGTGGTGTCAGTTATGGAGCCTAATTTTGCATGCCTTCCATTTCCTGTCTTTTTTTTAATTTTTAAAGAAATAATGCTCCAAAAATATTTTGAATTAAAAGCTCTCCGTGTACCTGATGACTTGGAGGAGTGCCAGTGCTCAGTTTCTGCTGAGCTTAATCTAGGTGATTAAAAAGCTGAGAGTTTAATCCCCGCTTTCTCATCTAAATTCACTACACTCTGCGAGTGTGCAAAGTAACTTAAAATGTTAGAAGTTTTTACTCTGACCTATTGTTACATTACTTTTTAATAGTAATTAATGGCTTTCACATTGTCATATGGTGATTTAAATCAGAACCTTCTAAATTCTACAGAATTCCTTGATCTCTTACAGGAGAAATATGGGACATTTTAAAACATTGTTCCCTAAATAAGGACAGCAACTTTAGGTGCCTGATAGATAAAGAAATAGTTTGGTTATATAGAAATAGAACTATATCTTTTTCTAATTTGATCAATAACTAACAATAATCTTTCTTTGAAAATTGTTTAAAGTATGTCATGTATATTGCTTTCTCAACAAAAATTTAAATCAACATAACATTAAATACAGAATATTTAGTTATTCTTTATGAGTCAGAGACCTTAAAACTGGTTGCCATTTTGACAATAACACCATTTGAATACAATATGCAGAGTTGTGTAATGATTTAGGGAGCGAGAAGGGTGGAGGGAAGGTTTGAATAAAACCTGTGCCACACTAACACCACCAGGCCTGCCACTCTAATTGGCATGATTACATTTTAATTGGCATGAAAAAAAATTTAAAGACAAGGATTTTAACTTCTAACAATAGTAAAATAGAGGGATATGGTTTTTAATATTACTTTCATCTAAGGTGAACAGTGTGGAATGGAAATACATTAGAATGAAATGTCAGTGGTGCGTACAGTTTAATCTGTGAAATTTTGTCCCCTGTGCTGCATATTACTCTGTCTCAATTGCATATTAAACAACCCTATCAAGGCAGGCATTGGCATCTGCTGTGCTGACACAAATTGTGAATTAAATGAAATTGATGTCCTCTGTCGTATATTTATGAAGACGGACCATTCTCTGAAGTATTCTGTTTATGAAGAATTTATGATTGCAAACTGTTCCAGAACAAAAAAGTGGCAATAAATTCTTTTTTGTGACCCTACCCTCCAAGGGCATTGATTTCACCTCCTGCTGCTACTTTTGTTGCAGCATAAAAACAATAGCTAAATCGGGATTCTACTGAGGGTCTTCAAATTATCAATATTTGCACCATGAAAATATAAGCGTGTTGGCAAGAAAGGTTATTTTTCTGTTATGATCTCCTAAAGATGCTATTTACAGAACACTACACAGCAGCTGAATGTTTGTTGACTTAATTTTATTTGTGTTTTAAAGGTTATTTTTTAGGTTTAATTCGTCAATATAGATTAACTCCTACTGATTCTCCAAAGGGAGTGTTTTCCACAAAAACAACACAAAAAAGCCCTCCCTGACTCCACCTTCATGACAGAGTAGTTAATCGAAGAAGGCACTAGCATCGTGGATTGGGACTGATTTTAATACATATATTGGAAAGTCTAGCACCCACAAATGCAAAGTGGGGAAAATTGTGGGGCTGAACAATTTCCAAGTCCGCTAAAATGAACAACAGCACCAAGGAGTCTACCCCTTCTTAACAGCCCTCCGTCATATGGTTTGGTGAATTGTACTAAACAAAACCAAAAAAAGGAATTTAATTCTTCATGCACAATCCTCTCTTGGCCTCTTTAGTACATTGATTAAACTCAGACTTCCATCTCCTGAAAATTTTATGCAGAGAATTTTTTCCTACAAACTCGCATTATGAGAATTCAAATGAACTTTTATCAGTGACCATGGTGAACTTTTGGGTCAAATCTCCTTTCTGTTAAAGGAAACTCTAAGTGAATGAGGTCTTCTTAAGCCACTAGTGGTAGTCAGAACAACACACATTGCGCAAGAATTCAAATCCTAAATGGAACAGGGAGCTAATCTGAATGAATGTTAGTGGTGGGATGGCAGGTGTGGCTGGACACTCTCCAGGAGTTTGTGTCACCAGCCAAACTGTGACACGGTTTTGGTGCCCAAGCTAATCTGTGTTTTTACTTTTGTTGGTGTTTTTTTTTATTTTTGTGTTTGTTTATAATCTGATGCATTAGAAAACGCTGGGAGAGAAGATCCAGGACACAATGGCAGGGCCCCGTGGGTCGGGGCCACGTGACCTGCTCTCGCCTGAAAGCGGAAGCCTGGTAAGGCAGCTGGAGGTCAGGATCAAAGAGCTGAAAGGGTGGCTGAGAGATACAGAGCTTTTCATCTTCAATTCCTGTCTGAGACAAGAAAAGGAAGGAACAATGAGTGCCGAGAAACAACTGCAATACTTTCAGGTAATAAAAAAACAATCAGAGTTGATAAAAAGCTTTCTTTATGGTAGGGATGAAATATTTATCAAGTACATAAAGTATTATACCCATGTATCTATGTATCACTGTGCACTTAAATGTTTCCTTGAATTTATAGACACCCTCCACATTTCTTATGTGCCAGCGCCTGTGTGTATAAAGATGAACGTTAAGTGTATCAAATACTCATTGGATGGGGGGAGCTCTGCTGCTGCTGGTGTGTTTTGTGCAGTGCTTGTGGAGGGGCGGCTTTGATAAATTAAAAGCAGACCAGCAAACACTAAACGTGATAATTTTGAAAGGCAGACCTAAATGTTCTATAAATAATGTGGCTAAAATTACTTCTGTACATTGATACGATAAAAGCACATGATTTAACTGATGACCATTAATGCTAACAAAAGGAAACCTACTTTTTACATATGAAAGCATCAACTACTCATGGAGGGAAGAAATCAAGTAAAAGAGGTTCCTACATGATAGGCATATTCCATCGTAGACAAATGCCAACCCTAGTAATGCAGCCGTGTGTGTGTTCACTGTATGGATGTTCATGAAGAAGAGCGTGTCCCCCTGTTTGTTTCCGTGGTCTACACAATAATTTTTCAAAAACAGTTTAAAATTCACATGTTTTCCCTTGCTGCCCATGCTGGCCTGGACTGCTTGAACCCTCTCGTAAGGCAGTCATTATCTGGGCTCTTGGTGGTGTCAGCCTGAAGCTTTGGGATTGTAGAATATGAGTTTGGTAGCAAGAAACCTTGTGACATGGAAGTTCTTAAAGAGGAGAAAGGGGAAAACTAAGAAAGAAAGAATCTCTTGGGACCAAGCAACTGTTTCTTCACAAGGCCTTCCAGGACCAGGTTTTATTCATTTCACACCCTGTGCCCTGCAGTCTTCCAGCAATCTATTAGGGAATTTAGAAATAGTCACATTGGCTCACCTTCCCTCTGCCAGACATGCAGGGCACCTTGCTCACCAGCAGAGTCCAAGAGAAAGCACCCTCAAAGGTGAGACCACAGTGCTTCCCACGAAACTGACACCTACAGCTTATTTTGGTTGAAAACCTCCTCTTCTGCCATTGAATTGGCAAGACCAAACTGGCAGTTAAAAGATAGCCTCTTGCCAAGGCAGATGGGTTTTACTGTCTAAAATCCAATATCCAGATGATTTGTTATTTCATCTCTACTTGTCTCACCCTAACTAACTCCTGTTACAGGGAGGTGGAATCTTCAGATATTTCCCTCTGTGTTGATTGAACTTAACATGTACCTTATAAAGCATCCTGGTTATTAGTAGGCAGGATGTTGTGAAATAACATTACAGTGGGGCCTTGACTTACAAGTGTCCCAACTAACGAGTTTTTCAAGATATGAGCCGATTTTTTTCGGGTTATGAGCCAGCTTCAGATACCCCACTGCTAGTTGGCGCAGCGAACGTCACAGTGAACGCCACAACATCAGCCCAGCATCACGTGTCTCACTCGTTCACTTTAAGTTACGAGCTCCATCACGGAACGAATTAAACTCGTAAGTCAAGGCCCCACTGTATTTTCTGTATGGTATCTATATTGTAGCTTTAGTGAACTGGTTAATTGCCCCAGCCAGTTGTGTAATCTTGGCCATGTTTCTTGTATGATCGCTTGGTGCATCAGTTTCTTCATCTATAAAATGGGATGCTGCTAGTATTTATCTCACAGGATAACGAGTTTACATATGTAAACTATCATTTCTACTTTTGTAATGGTGCATTTGCAAGGGGTCAAAATATCTTAACATAAGCTCAAAAATGTCACATAATAATTAGAAACAGTAACAGGACATTTGTTATTATAGATATTTCTATATCTACCTTTCTACCCACATATCTCATACATAGATATTTGAAATCAACTTTTTTTTTTTTACATTTACTATTATTATAAACTAGAGGCCCAGTGCATGGATTCGTGCACTGGTGGGAGGCATGGATGGTCAACCAAGAGGCTGTGGACCCGCCCTCTGAGCAGCTGCTTATCCTGGTCAGCCAAGCAGCGCTCCCACTGTGGGGGGCACACTGACCACCAGGGGGAAGCTCCTGCTTTGAGCATCTGCCCCCTGGGGGACAGTGTGCATCATAGCAACTGGTCAACCAGTCATTCCAGTCATTTCACTGTTCGGTCACTGGGCTTTTATATATATAGATGAAAACATAAGCAGTTCTGCATTAATTTAGCTGATGCTTCCAAAGGACATTAGATTTATGTTTTAGCTTTGTATAGTGTCATCGAATCATTCTCAGCTAGGTCCTAGTAAGAAATGTGAAAGAGTTTAAAAGATGGAAAGAGAGACAGAGGGAAGCCATGCTAGACTTCTAGATCATTAGATAGCTCCTAGGAGTCCTAATGATTTGCTAACACTTTCTAACCATAAGGGGAATATTCACTACACCTAATTCATTATTTACCATGTGCTTCTTAGGGCCTGAAAATAATCATAGAATTTTAATTTCAAAAGTACCAAAGACTATCACATGCTTTTTGCTATTTTACTTCTTTTCTTCAAAGATATTTTTCCTTAGAGCATTTTTATGTTGTTAGTGTCACTATTTATTAAACTAACTGCTCTTATACCCCCTCTTATTTATTTAGCTATTTAAAAAATAATATAATAAATTCAGAGACTTTCCTACCCCAAACAAAAGGTAAGACCATGAGGGTAAGGTTACTGGCAAGATGCTAAGTCCTGGGTACTTATCTCCTTGAAGGAAAGATTTCAGTCAAGAGGCAAAGGGCAGCAAAGGAAGCAAGAATTTATTGGCTGCAGCAAAACCACACTCAGGACAGTGAAACAAGCAAGCGTTTAGAAAAAGCAACAGGAGAGCCGAGGTGGGGCTGCTTTACCTCACTGGGAAGTCAGAGAACAGGGGCCTTGGAGACAGGTCCAGGGGGTTAGCCCAGGAGGAGCTGCCACTGCCCACTGCTCCCCTGGGTGCAAGTCTCCTGGGGTCCCTTAGAGTTTAGGGGATATAGTGTCTGTGGGGGAAGAAGAAGGGGAAGGGAATGGCAGGAGTGTGCTCCCCTGGGAGAGAAATCGAGCTGGGTCCTTGGTGTTGAGGGTATTTATCTCTCTCTTGCAGGTGAGAATCTTAGGGAGGTCTCAGGAGAGGTCTCAATGGGATAGTCATCAGCTTTCCAGGTGTGCTCTTTCAGGGCCATGGTCTCTACTGGTTGGTCAGCTCTAGAGCTGGAGGTCATTAGTTAATGCAGCTGTTCCTGAGGCAGCCAAGGTGTCACTTGTCTGGTTTTGCTGCTTTTCTGGGCCTGGAGCTGAAATACAAATGAGGCCTCGATGTTATCTCTAGGGAGGAAAAGGTCAGGGTGACTACCCCTCATGACCAGCGATATGCTAGGATAGGAAAGGTCCCACTAAGGACAAGGTTCTTGTTTTCCCAGTTTTGCCCCTTGCTAGGCACACAGGGCTTTCTGCCCTGCTGACCTGAACCTGGCCCATGGTCCTTGCTCTGCTCATGTCTGTCTAACTGCCTGTAGCTGTTAGGGATGCCTCACCATATGGTTTCCCCAACCCAAGTCCATCCTCTGCTCTTCTCACCTAAGGTAATCATGTTCCTGGACCCATAGTCTTGATTTCACTTGCTTTCCTTTGACAGGGAATGCTATTTTAATTTTAGTTGTTTTTGACTTTATTAAAAGATATCATGCTGTGTTACTTTTAGGATTTCCTTTTTAATTTAATATTGTAATGCCAATATTTATTTGTGTCCCCAAGTATGGCTATCATTCACTTAATTTGACAATTGTATAATATTCCATTGTGAGAAATACATGCATCTCACCTAAGGCTCATAGCAACCTCTGAAGTCGGTATGAGGATCCTGATTTTGCAGATATGGAAAGAGGCACATGGGCGGACGTTACGTTTCGTGTGTCCAAGGTCACTTATAGTGAGTGACAGAATTAGGTTTTAAATCCAGGGCCGTCTGACTCTACAGCTCAGTCTCTGAACTACTATGCAAAACTGATATTTACTGATATTTACTGAATGCCCTTCCGTGCACGGTGACTCAAAAAGAAGAACAGGACACAATTAAATGTCATTGTTTCTTTCTGGGAGGTTTATCAGTCATAGTCTTCAGCAATTTAGCCAGAATTGTAAATAGCTTTAGCTACTGACGATTCGGGGAGTTGAAAAGATTTGTGTTTTCTTTTACATTTTTGTACTAGGTCAGTGTAAATTTTCTTGCCATATGTCATTTTAAAAAATTGAAACTTTGCAATCTTTCTTTGAGATTAGAGCTCTGACGAATTTTCTTTGTGGCCAGAAACTCTAGTCCCTTCTAACATGTTGACCTTGAAACATTTGATCAGATAAGCTAAGTGGATCTAACATGATAACACTTCTTTTAAAGAAAGCGTTATGCACATCTGTTAGAATAAATGTCTTTCCTACCAGCATTTTAAATATTTCTGAGCTGTTTACCCTTTAGCACTTAGTGTGATTAATCAAGTGTTCCATATATTACCACTTTCATTGGAAGAATGAAACCAAATGTTTGTAATACAATAATAATGTAATGTTTATAAACTCTCAAAATTGTAATTGGCAAGCTTATGTAGAATAAAAACTTTTTACTTACTACAAATTCAAAGAACAGATACCCTCTGCCTTTCTAAGTGACAGAGCCACTCAGGTAGGAGAGTCTTTAAGGATGTTTATGTGTGGGGAAATGTTTGCCATGTTCTGCCTATTCTTGAGAGTTCCTAAATGTTCCTGCCATTATAGGTCACACAGAAGACAGGCTTTATCTACCGGGTTCAGCTTTATGATTCTCCATTCTCTAAAATCTCAGACTTTTAACAGAATCAATTCCTTTATATATCACCCAGAGTCATGATAGATAAGCCACAGTGCACTGCCCAGGAGAGCTGAGGGGAGGGTGCTGCATATAAACAGGAAGACCCTTCGCCCTGTAGACACAGTTTCCATCTCAGAGCTTGGTTTGGGATGAGAGAAAGGATCTGGATCTTGAGTTTTCAGACAAAGAGAAAAAACAATTGTGGAGCGTATTTTTCTTGAAGGCAGTGTGATAAATGTGGAATTAGTCACAAGGCAAAAGTCTACCCAGGACTGGGAATATCAAAGCCCAGCACCGGGAGAGACATGAAGACAGAAACCCAAGAGCCCTGGGACAAAAATGCAAAATTGTCAAGGAGTGAGCGCCCCCTGACAGCAAAGTGCAGAGAGCACATGGGAGGGTGACCGAGGCGGCTGGCAAGGCCCTGAGAGCTGTGTGTGTGCAGGTTCGGTGCCATTGGTTAGAAAGCACCACTTTTTACCGGTGATCTGGCAGAGAGAAAAGGGAATACATAATTACTTAGTTATATATTCTTTGTATCCCATAACCAAATTCATTATTTTAAAAACTCAAATCAGGAGACATGATCCATTACCAGCTACAGGAGTTGCCACACTGGCCTGGACCCAGAACCCCCTGGGAAGGGCAGGTTAGACCTAAGAAACCTTCTCATCAGGAGGTGAATGAGAGGAAAGGTTCGGTAACCTCGTCAATGATTAATACCCCAAATTTGCTAAACAATTTAAATTTGACCAAGAACTTTTATGCATGTCACTATACTTAAACCTTACACTAATTATGTAAGTTGAAAATTGTGCACCCTCCTTATGTGTATTTTTACTTATTTTTGTGATAGAGAACTTGAGGTGTGGAAAGTTAATGCAACTTGTTTGAAGCCCACAGAAACCAGCATCAGAGACAGAGCAAAAGCAACAGCCTCTGGGTTCAAGTTCTAATATTCTCCCATCCCACCATTCACTGACCTCCAAAAAAAAACACTCGTTTTACTCTAAATCAAGTATTGGCAGACATACTCTGTAAAAGGCCAGATAATACAGTCTCTGTTGCAACACTCAACTCTGCTGCTGTGGTGTAAAAGCAGCCACAGACAATATGCAAATGAATAAATGCAGTGTGTTTAATAAAACTAACCTACAAAACTCTTTACAGAAGCGGGCAGTGGGCAGGATTAGGTCCATGGGCCTTAGTTTCCTGACCCTACTCCGGATGACAAAGATTACCCTAAACACGCACTTCCTTAAGGAAAGGAGGCTATACTAGAATTGCAAAGTGTTCTTTTCATAATTTTAACAATGACAACCGATAGTTATACACCGTTCACAGCACCTGAGTCACCGTTTCTAAAGGTTTTACCGGCACTTGCTTCTTTCATCCTCATCATCGTCCTGAAACAGGGGTTTGTTATCCCCGCCGTAAAATGAGAAACGGAGGCAGGGAAAAAATGAAGGAAGTTACTCAAGGCCACACAGTTAGTGATTGAGCCAGTAGTCAGACCTAGAAAGTCTGTTCCTTAATCTGCCACTACTTTGTAGACTCAATGTCCCCAGGTCAAAGCTCTCTCCAAAGGGAAAAGCACATTATCGTAGTCCTCCCTTATCCACTGTTTTGCTTTCTGCAGTTTTAGTTACCCACCAAAAACATTAAATGGGAAATTTACAAGTTTTAAACAATTCATACATTTTAAACTACGCACTGTTTTGAGTCTCGGATGAGCTCTCCTGCCATCCCTCTCTGTCCGGCCTGGGACGGGAGTCATCCCTTTGTCCCGTGTATCCACACCGGGTAAGCTCCCAGCCCGTTAGTCACTAAACAGCTCTCCGGGTTATCGGATCCCTGGTCGGGGTATCACAGTGCTTGTAACCCTTATTTTACGTAATAAAAGCCTCAAAGTGCAGGAGTGGTGGTGCTGGCAATTTAGATATGCCAAAGGGAAGCACTTTAAGTAAAAAGGTGAATACAGTTCAATAAGATATTTTGAGAGAGACCACATTCACGTAACTTTTATTACAGTATATTGTTATAATTGTTCTATTTTATTATTAGTTATTGTTGTTAATCTCTTTCTGTGCCTGGTTTATAAATTAAGCTTTATCAAAGGTATGTATGTATAGGAAACCACAGAGTATATAGGGTTTCAGACATCCACTGGGGGACTTGGAACATATCCCCCTGCAGATAAAGGGGGGCTACTGTAACTGGTAGCTTACTCGGCTGTTTCTCATCCCATTTCTAAAATTTTACAGCTGGAAGAAATTGACAAGTCACTGTTTTAAGTTTTGGCAATTAAAAATTTTAGAGTAGGGTCTTTAAAAGGATTTTAAATTAACTATGAAACCTGGAACATTTCTAATTACTCTGAAAAGGAACATCACTAACGAACTTTTACAAAATAAAGACATAAATAAAAGAGCTAAACACAGTGCATGTGCTCTAATAAATATTTTCCAAATGTGTAATTTCCAGGAACAAAAATAGGACCAATCTAGTCAAAACATTTTGAGGGAATTCCCCATGTCCACTATAACCAATCTCAAATGGCATTATACATAATCACATTTTCTGTATCTCCCAAAACCCACATTTTAAGGAGATTAGGATGGAAGACAGGAGGAAACATTTTGGAAGTTTTGAGATCCAAGAAAGGAGGCCATGGTTTCTACAGGTCTGAGACCATCCCTGTGGCCGCATCCTGGAGCCATTACAAGGTTCACAATGACGCTATGGGCAAAGCTGCAAACAAAGAATTACAGTAATTCAATCTGCCTGTAACAAAAGCATGCAAAATGCTTTCAAAATCATCAGA
This sequence comes from Myotis lucifugus, assembly GCF_000147115.1. Lineage (NCBI taxonomy): Eukaryota > Metazoa > Chordata > Mammalia > Chiroptera > Vespertilionidae > Myotis > Myotis lucifugus. The sequence goes on along the minus strand of NW_005871070.1, from coordinate 6,621,214 downwards.
CGTCACGCAGGATGTAATCCTTTCTATATGTCTTAGATACATTTTTTAAAACACTATTATATTAATCATACATGTTCATCAAAAGAACATACCAAATTCAGCTTTTATCACATATTTTTCCCTACCATATATAAAAAAACCCATCATCTAACACTTCTTTGGAAGTAATTTAAGGAATTGGACACAATCCAGAACTGCCTTGTAAAAATAATTGGCTGGGTTAAGGTTGAAATTCAAAGATAGATTTAAATAAATGTTATTCACACTACCATCTGGGGGTGGGGGAGACCCACAAGAAATGTTTACAGGCTGTCCCAGTGCAGACTTCTAAAGTAAAGAAAATTGAACAACAAAGCCATAATTCTTCCTGAGTACCCCTTTTACTAGAATAAGACGCTGAATGATTCCTGTCAAGTGAGGGGTTCTGCCCCTGAGTTGAGGATGCAAAGATATAGCCATGTGCTCCTTTCACATGTGTTGTTTGTGTTATTGCTATCAGGTAAACCAGACTCATGGAAGGTAGAGAGTGCAGTGCTGGTCTAGAGAAGATCTCACTCATCCTGCCTAGAAAACCAGACAGAACTGCATTACACTCTGAAACCACTGTGACAAGTGTTTCTATTCTTAGCTGATTTGTTAACATTACTTAAATGTTTTCACTGTTAATAAACTCAAGTTAGGAAGAAACGGGAGAACAGAATTGCAAAGGAGTTTCCAGGTTATCCATTTAGGTAAATGTAGGGTTAGAGCAGTGAATATGATCCACCACAGTGTAGAGGCATAAGCTTGTGGCTTCAAGATGCTTGGGTTTATCCTGGCTCTACCTATATATAATCCATGGTTTCCTTAATGCTTCAGGTTTCTCATCTTAAAAATGGAGATAATAACGGCACTAACCTCAGAGAGTGGCTATTAGTGTTAAATGAGATAATGTATACAAAAGCTACTTAAAATAGAGCCTGCCTACTAAGAGGTCCGGTGCACGGATTCGCGCACCGATGGGGTTCCTTGGCCTGGCCCATGCCATCTTGCAATCTGGGACCTCTTGGGGGATGTCAGACTGCCAGTTTCGGCCCGATCCCCACAGGCCAGGCCGAGGGACCCCATCAGTGCACAAATCTGTGCACCAGGCCTCTAGTAAGCATATATGGTCTTTGGTTAATCTCTTCCCGCCCTGCCCCTTCCCCCCTTCCCTCTGAGATTCATCAGTCTGTTCCATGTTTCCATGCCTGTGCATTGAGTGTCTGCCCCCTGGTGGCCAGTGCACATCATAGCTACCAGTCAAACGGTCAAATGGTTGAACGGTCAAATGGTCGCTTAGGCTTTTATGTATACAGACCAGTGACCCGGTGCACAGATTCATACACATTGAAAGGAAATTAACTAGAATGTGGCTGGCAGGGCGGGACTGGGCGAAACTAGCCAGACACATCCTGGAGCCAACCTCCCGTGGTCCCTCCCCGGCGTCTGCAGAGTGAGCGGGGTCCCTCCGGCAGGTGGGGTCCCTCAGCCTGGCCTGTGAGGATCGGGCCGAAATCAGCTCTCCAACATCCCCCCCAGGGGTCCTGGAGTGTGAGAGGGCACTCTGCAAAGTTGCTGTCATACAGGGTGTGGAACGCACATGCAAGTGTGCAGTAAACTAGATTTGGGGCCAACAGTGCCCCAGCAACAACATAACTCATGGCCAAAGGTGGAATCGTGTGGCCCCGTGAGGAATCAGGCTCCCTCTTCTCTGGTTTCGAGGTGCATCACCTGAGAACCGCTGCTGCCAAGTCACTGCAGCTCGGCAGCTCCTGCATTGAGCGTCTGCCCCTGGTGGTCAGTGCACATCATAGCGACCAGTCGAACATGCAGAGGGACATTTAGCATATTAGCCTTTTATATATATAGATAGCATAAGCCTGTTCTTTTTAAGCATTTATTTTTAATACAGCAGGGTAAATAGATAAAGTAAATAGACAAATAGTAAATAGGTAAAGAAAATTCATGGGATTTCAATGATTTCAGATGAGTTGTATATTCTGTAAGAAGTGAATTATCTATGTGTTGTATAATTAATCTATTACCATCTAGGTAAAACCACAAGACAATTGTTTTCCTCTCAAGACTAGAATAAAATAAGTTAGTCATACACTTCCCACATTTGCCCTCTCACTTGTAGAAAGGGAGTTACAGAAAACCAGGTCCCAGATTATCAAAGGAGAGGTCTCCACATTAGGCTACTTTGCAGGTTTGAGCAAGATGGCAGAGTCCATTTTCTTACTCACATTCTGTTTTCCTGACTTTTTTTGTAAACACTACTTCTGTATCTTCATCACATTTATCCCAGATTAGTGCGCGCACACACACACCACACACAATTAGACCTTCATGTAAGGAAATATACAAAATTGATTTTTTTAGTGTTCATATTGAATTGTCAGTCATCTTCTGTAGGTTTACTACCACATCATTCTTTTATAATTTACTAATTGATTATATTTATTGAGTACCCTTGGTAGGTTGTTAGTTGGCAACATTATGATCTACAATTTTCAATTGTGTAAACTCTATAAATAATTTATCTTTGCCTGATATTTTTTATTTGTAAATTTAGGTTTTTGGATTTGGATTGTAAGGATTCCCTTCAACGTCAGCATTTTATAATAGCCATCTTTTACAAAAAAGATGATTCTGTAATAGCCATCTTTTCCCATTGGTAAATCTATTCAATTATAGGTGCCATTTAAATCCTCTAAATACCATTTTCAATTTGGCACAGAACTCCTGGTTATGTAGCCAACTCTCTGTGTACCAGGATTCATGTTTCATCGTTGAAAAGGATGCTTGAGAAGGACAAAGGAATTCTTGGAACCAAAGTTGCAATGCTATGGCCTTTGGCACCATGGTAGCCAACTATCTCTTTCTACCCGTATCTTTATAATTTTAATAGAGATGCTGATCTAAAATGGAAAAGAAAATATCTTTTCTAGTTATGAATTTCAGTGAGAATGATGGCAAAGGTAACATAAATTATATATATTTTGATTTTATAAATCATCAAGACTTGGTTGATTTAAAAGTAGAAAAAAATATATACCAATAAGATCCTGGTGCAGTAATGACAATCAAATATACAGGTCTATAAGAAATGAAAGATGGAAAACTTTGGGTAGAATTTCATAACCAAACCAAGTTGAAAAGGTGGAGGATTTGAATTAAGCATAACTAAACAGAAACCCTGTAATAAGAGGCCTAAACTTATTCCTTTCTCATCTCTTAGGTACCTTGAAGTCCTTCACACTGCATCTAAAGGCTTACCATAACCTCGCCTGTCCTTTTAAAGTTATCAATTTTTAGCAATTATTTTAAGTGACTTATAAATTGCATTCTAATCTAATCAGAAAGTCTATCTTTTAATAAGAACATTAAGCCAATTCACATTTATTTTCTTTATATATTTTTAAAATTAAATTTATTGGGGTGACATTGTTTAATAAGATTATATAGGTTTCAAGTGTACAATTCTATGATACATCATCTGTATATTGCATTGTGTGCCCACCACCCAAAGTCAAATTTTTTCCATCACCCTATATTTGACCCCCTTTACCATCCTCCACCCTACTTCCCTCTGGTAACCACAGTACTATTGTCTGTGTCAGTGAGTTTTTATTTGTTTTTCTTGTTTGTTCATTTATTACTTTCAGTTTTATATCTCACATGTGAATGAAAGCATATGGTTCATGCCTTTTTCTGTCTGATTTATTTTGCTTAGCATGATATTCTCAAGATCCATCCATGTTGTCACAAATGGCAGTATTTCATCTTTTCTTATAGCTGAGTAATATTCTATTGTATATATGTACCACATCTTGTTTCCACACCTCAGTTTTTTCCCTGTCTTAGCCACTGTGAATGATGCTGCAATGAACATAGGAGTGCATATGTCTTTACAAATAAATGTTTTCAAATTTTTGGGGTAGATACCCAGACGAGAGGCTGCTGGGTCATATAGTGACTCTGTTCTTACTTTTTTGAGGAACCTTTATTTACTGTTTTCCTAGTGGCTGTACCAATTTACATTCCCACCAGCAGTGAATGAGGGGCCATACATTTATCTTCTTGATTAAGATTGCTGAACTTTAATCTCATCACATTCATTCACTTAGTCATTCAATAAATATTATTGGAGAACTACCATGTGGCAGGCACTGGTCCGGGTGTTAGCAATGCATAAAGCTTACACTGTGGTCTTCTTTAAGTATTTTGCTATAAGGCATGTTGTTTTGTTCATTTTTATTCTAGTAAGTTGGAAAGTTTTTTTTAACAATCTTTTCTTTACTTTTAATATCAAATACAAATCAGCCTCTCATTGATGCCACTTTTAAAATGAGAATTGACTTATTTTTTTCTGCATTCTCCACCCAATTTCTGCATTTTGTTGATATCTGAATTTAATTATTAGTTAATATTATTATTTTACTAACATAATTACATTTTCCTCATACTTTCAATAATGTCTTCTGACATTTGCATTATATTTTAAAAGAATATGAAAAATGATTCAGAATTCTTTATAATACTCATTTTGTTGCTCAAAATCGGTATTTTTAATGTACTATGGTTTTTCTCTTTTTAAAAAATAATTATACTTATATTGACTACTGGACTGTCTTCTAATAGTTCTTATAGGAAAAATATATTCCTCGTATATTTCACAAACCCTTTCATGGCTGAAATGTGTTTTCTTTGACTTTACATATGAACAGTAGCTAGGCCGAATATAAATTTTTGCTCAGGGGAGTATAATCTTTTGCCATCAAAACAGCTTTTGGCATTCATAGTCATAAAGGAGAAGTCTGATTTTTGTTCCCACACAGTAACTTCGTTTTTCACTTTCATGTGACTGAGTGTTGGCCTCTTTTCATTTCTTTTGCTGGTAACTTAGTGTGTCCTACTTGATTTTGGAAATTTAAATCCTGCTTTAGATTAGAAAGTTTTACCTACCTTTTGACTATTGCGAGTTCTCATATGTTTAGTTCCCTCCTTTTGGAGGTCCTATTCTGTGCACATTGGGTTCCCTGGATGTTTCTTTCACTTAAAGAAATCAATTCTCATTTTCATGTCTCTATCTACGGACTTCTGGTAGAATTCCCAAGGTGGCTTTATTTTTCTGCAGGACCTAAGTTTGCAGTTTATTGTCTTCATTGCCATTTTTAATTCAACAAAAGTTCATCTTTGTACAATCTTTACTGATCAGACATATGCTGAAGCAATTTCTTCACCGATACCACTCCTAGGGTAATGGAAACTAAAGAGATATTTTTAATTCATTCAACACTATTCTCTTAAGCAAATACGTATGTCAAGTGCTGTGCTGGGACTGGGGATCCTGTGGTGAGTCATCCATTGTCCTCTTCCAAGGGACACGCAGTCTAAAGGGAGATATAGACAAGTCAACAGGCAAGTGAAATAGAAGGTGGAGTGAGCTTTGATAGTGAGCTATGGAAGGACAGGGGGCCTTCCTGGGAGCGCAGGGTCTTGTGCGCAGAGGCAAGGATGCTCCTAGAGTGAGTGATTCTAAATTGAGATCTGAAGTGAAGGAGGGGGAAGCCTGGGAATAAGTGATCAAAGAAATTTCTGTGTCGTTTTACGTGCTTATTTAAATTTTATTTAAATGTGAATGTGTATGAATCCATGTCTCTTGTTAACAAGCTATCATGTAAACTTTTTTTAAAAAATTTTAATTTTTTAGAGCAGTTTTAGGTTCTAAACAGCACAATTGAGGGGACGATTTCTCACACACTCCCTGCTCCCACACATACATATTGTCTGCCCCCCATTATCAACATCCTCCCCAGAATGGTACATTTGTTACAATTGCTGAACCTACATTGACACATTATAATTGCACAAAGCCCATAGTTTATACTATGGTACATTCTATGAGTCTAGACAAATGTATAATGACATGTATCCACCATTATGGCATCATACCGAGTATTTTCACTGCCCCAAAAATCCTCTGTGTTCCACTTATTCATTCCTCTTCCCACACCCCTGCACCAACCCCTGACATCCGCAACTAATCTTTTTTACTCTCCATAGTTTTGCCTTTTCTAAAATGTTGTCTGGTTGGGACCATTCAGTATTTAGCCTTTTCAGATTGGTTTCTTTCACTTAGTAATATGCATTTAAGGTTCCTCCATGTCTTTTTATGACTTGATAGCTTATTTCTTTTTAGCACTAAATATTCCATTTTCTAGATGTAGCAGAGCTTATTAAACCATTCACCTACTAAAGGACAACTTGGTTGCTTCCAAGTTTTGGGAGTTATGAATGAAGCTGCTATAAACATTCATGTGCAGATTCTTGTGTGAACATAAGTGTTCAGCCTCCTTGGGGAAGTACCAAGGCTCACGTTTGCTGGATCTTACCATAGAGTATGTTTATTTTACAAGAAACTAACAAGCTTCCAAAGTGCCAGCACCATTTTGCATTCCTACTAGCAATGAATGAGAGGTTCTGTTTTTCCACATCCTTGCTAGCATTTGGTATTGTCAGTGTTCCAAATTTTGGCCATTCTAATAGGTATGCGGTGGTATTTCATTGAGTATAAAACATTTTAAAGTAGGAGCTATCTTGAAGTTGCATTTGTTTTGCATGCTCTTCATTGAATGGTAGACAATGCCTTCTCATGAAGTACTTATGAAGTACTTAGCAGGTTGTAAAATGTCATCATGAGGTGAGACCTGAGATCATTTAGCCGGCTCAACCTCCTATTCCAAAGAAGAGAAAACCATGTCTCTGATAAATTAAATGACCCACCCAGGACAGAACCAGAGCCTGAGCCAGATGGCAGCCCACATCCACTGAATCCTAATCCAGGCTCAGACCAGTAACACTGAACCAGTGATTTCATGTGAGTCGTCATTGATGTCTTTGCAATTTTCACATCTCATTTTTTCTTGTATAAAAAGAGATAATAGCCTATCTCATTAGATGAATAGAAATAAAAAATGATTATCATAAGGGACTTTTTGATTAATTAGAAATGTAGAAATGCTTATTAATACTGTGAAGTACTATTATAAACAGTATTAAAAACACATATAATAATAAGGCAAGGTTCCTGTGGCCTTGAAACTCAGGGACTTGTCTGCAACAACTTCTCTTTTCCAAGGATTTTACTCTTAGGAGTTCAGCTCAGTATAGAGTTTGCTATCATTTTTCACCTTGTATTTATGTTGCACCTCCATATGAGGAGCTTAAAGAGCTTTACAGATATTAGCTTCTTAATCCTCCCAAAACCTCTCTAAGACAGGGCAGAAGCATAAATCATTATTCCCATCTGGAAAAAAAATAGCCTAACTCATTTCTCTTAATTTCACTGATGCTCTAAACTGTTGATTAAATCCTAATTTATACCCTGTACATTTAGAATATCAAATGCTCTTCCCCAAGGATATTTTTCTTTCTTTTTGAATTTAATGTCATCAGGATAAGTGTAAAAATAGATTGACAGGTCTGATGTTAGAAGCTTCTTTGAGAAACATAGGATAGAGAGTAACTGGTTCCTCTCATGCTCTTCTCCGTTTATCAAAATGTTCTTTATTGCCCTTCAGTCATTACAGGAGAAGTGACTTTTAGAAATTAAAGGGATGTTTCAAGACTCATTCATTGCTTTATTTGTTAGCCAAGACCAACCAGCAAGATAACCAATGGCTATTCATTCAATCATTCCATCCTAATTTTCAATAAAACACTGGTGCAACAGACTCCTAAGTTTTATGAAAACAACAATGAAAGTTAAAATTTCAACCTCATGTGTTTGGGTTAGGCATGTGATTCTCACTATAAAAATATTTGGAATTAGACTTTCAAGATGTTAGAATGTGACCAAGACATGAGCAGAATCTGAGACCAAGTAAGATTAATTCATGCAAATAATAGCAACAACACACTTGTCCAATTAAAGCAGTTGCCTACAGTTCTGGTTAGGAAAATAAATAAAATGATAAAGACAAAATAAAATTAATATTCCATCATCCTTGGAAGTTCATCAGAGGAGATGAGAGTCCACTTACAACTGAGAGATGTTCAAGGTTGTGTTTTACTATTTTTTGAAAAGTCTATCTCAGACCACCATATGATATTTTTCCTGTCTCATAATAGAATTAGGTTATGTAATAATCTGACACCAGGAGATGGTAAAGGCTAAAGGAGCATTGCTTTTCAGAGAAAGGGTTTGGAGGACATATAAAAGTTACATAATTTACTTGAGATCACACAACTAGTTATTCAAACTAGCAGAAAACTAAACTATGATTTTTCACTCAATCTAAATTGCTTCTCAAATGTTCAACTAAAACACCTTTGTGCTCAGATGACTTCTCTTCTGTCTTGCCACCAAAATATTAGATGGAACGAATGAGAGGACTACCACCCCCCATACCACGTGTTCATTATTCTTTGGGGGAGCAGGCAGGAGAAAGATATAGTGTCTCTTCTCAGAAGAAAAAAAAACATATATCCCTCTAAAAGGAAAATTAGCTCTATTCAAGAAAATGTTCTCAAAAAATTCTCCTGGACCTCTGTTTTGATTTAGCTATGGGGGTGTTTAAAGAAAGAAGTTCTTATTACATTTCCTTTCACAAGGGTCCAGAATATTGCTTTGAGCTAAATAATCATTATAGCAATTTACCAGTTAGCTAATATTTAGCGTCTCTCTGCTACCTAATATAAGAGTTGAAAAGTGCTTGGCCTTTATATATTAGTTAAACTTCTAAATGATCCGAGAGTGTGGTTAGTATTACTGCACATCTGGGAATACTGACAACTGGTAGGAAAGAGTTGGGTTTCCCTGGGCTTCCACAACAAACACAAAGGGAAAAGCTAAGATGCAAATTCCCCGTGGTCCAAGCTCATAGGAAAATATCCTATTTCTTTTATATGCTATGAAAATAAAATCAGAAAAATGAAGTTTATAGAGCTGTCTATACCTCAGCTTCTTCTACGTTAGGGAGGAGTATATGAATGAACAGAAGGGTCTTTCTAATACTGACTTTTTGCCCCTAGTACCTTTTTTCGCCTTTTTAAGTGGTGCTATACCCACAGCCCTAACTCTCTTCCTACATTCTAACTGTGTCCCTAGTGTTCTTGAATTCATTTATTTTCCATCTGTAGGATTGTGGAATTACAGGAATACTTGCCCACAATACCAATTCCTAGCTGTTATCCTTGAAGTAACACTCTGAGCTTTGTGATGAGTTCCAGGAATGGCTTCATAGGAAATAAGAAGCAAGTTCACCAGAGATAGGTCTGGAAAAAATAGGGTTTGTCTGTTAGTTTGTTTAGAAGGGTGAAGAGTAGCTAACTGTGAATGGATGAGAGAGCTAGAGAAATACCATGCATCAGAGTTGAGTGAGTCATGAAACTAATTATGCTAAGACTCTGTCCTCTCCTGGGTGTTTCACATTATCCCTGGGAATTCCTCGTGGGTCATCCTTGCTCCTGTGTTCTCTTGCTTTCCTTCGTAATAGTCTTTCATTCTCCAGGTGTGGTCTTTATTCTGATCCTTTTCTCATATTTAGCCTCCAGGGTGTATGGCGCTGCACCTTGTCATAAAGAATTCTTTTCCCCCTCTCCTCAGGACTGCACTGGCTCTTCCTTTGGCCTGGCCAGTAAATACGCAAAACCCATTAAGCACAGATGAGTTTAGGTACCGGGATGGACAGGTTACCTAGAGAAGAAAATCACCTTCATCCGGTCCCCAGAATTACTTTGAAATGGTTCCCATGGAATCAATACGAGATAAAAAGTACAATAGTGTAAATAGATTTCAAAATATAATAATGAAAAATAAATGGCAATTAATGCCTTATCTGCTCAGGAAAGGAGTGATGGTAGGATTTTAAGAAAAGGTATTTTGTGGTCGAATGGCTAAGTTGCATTTATATCCAGCAGCCTTTCCCCTTTATTGCTAAAAGTACCTTTCTATAATTGCAAACTGGTTTAGCATCTTTACAATAATGGGCATGTTTTTAAAAGATTATTGCCAAAAGTGCATTCCTTATTCCAGGGAGACTCTGTAATAGATACCAGCATTTTAGTAATGATACAAGCAATCTGTAAGCTATTACAGTTTTCTTCGGAGTAACTTAATCTTCATATTGTTTTGTATGTCTGGAATTTTAATAGTGTTTTTAATTTAGAAAAGGAAATATATAACATATTACTAATTGCATGTGAATATGAACTAAGCACAGGACCACTGAGCTTGATTCTTAAAAACAAACATATTTAAAAGTACTTAACCTAGTATAGGGAAAGTCACAGAGAAATTAAAGAATGCCACACAGGGATATCATCAGCTTCCATGGAATACCACATGAGGGTCTGCATTTTTAGAATGGTTATTATATTTTGGTTCACAGCTAAAAAAAAATAGCTGAGGGGACTAGAAATACTCCTTTCCAAATATAATTAATATTTTTTCAATACATAAAGGTACAAACAAAACCAAAAAAGAGTATTTATAAAAGAATAATGACCTTTTTTTCTTGATGACACCATTCAGTATTAATGAATAGTCCTGGTACTTAATGATTCAACTTAATTGGTGAGGATACTATATTGCAAGAAAAAGTAAGATTTTTTCTAGGTCAAAGGTCAGGCTAATTAGGCCACAGAGGTAAAGGTGACAAACCTTTGGACCTCACTGCTACCTAGATGAACAGAGGGGAGATGATTTTTCTTACATATGAAAGTATTCACTGAAAATATTTTATTTTAAATGGTTATAAGAAATCATTTAGTGTTGGAATCTAGACCTGTATTATCACGTACAATTTTAAAATTATTTTGGCACAAATCCTAGATCCTCTTCAAGGAGCCAATAGAGATGTGCTTGGAAAACCAATTCAGGAGCTTTAATACTATTTTTAAAATCTAGTTTTTACATTAAATAAGGCAGTTTGTTATTTTGATAGAAGTTATAATCTACTTAAAACTGTCATTCTCTGTTTCTGACTTGCAATTAGATGGTATTTCCAAAATGTCAGCCCTAGATTCTGCTTCTATCATCATCATAATAAAATGTGACAGCCAAGATATTATATCAATACCTTTTCCATAATTAGCAATAAGGATCCTGACAAGGGTTAACTAGAAAAGTTTCATAAACATTTTTCTGCAAATGGTCCTGACGGCAGTACTACGCTTTTAAAATCTGCTAACGTAGCAAAGACTCATGACAACCAGGAGACAAATCTATGAGCAAAACTGTTTGGAGAGAATAGTTTTGTAGTGTATGATATATGTTATGTAAATGAGCTTATTAGGACTCTCATCTATTTTATTATTGGTGACCAATTTAATAGAGGCATTTAAAAAACAATATTTCTGCCTGACTTCTAGAAATGAAGAAGATACATTGATATAATTGAGAGCAAATGATTGCATGTCGTGCCATTTAATCATGTCATTTTTCAATTGCTATTTTTTGCACTTCACTGCATGCTTATAGAATATTTAGTTTCAATATAGATTAAGTCCCAGGGTTTGCAATGGAGCTGAGTTCCTGTATTGTCTGACATTTTCTTTTAAGTTTGGAATCAGTTAAAACACATAGATGTCATTTGCCCACATTTTCTTTAAAATATGCAAGACATCATTCATACTTCACTTAGGTATTTTAATTTTTGGCTGTCTTGAAGGATTACTCCTTTACAATTTCAGGATGGAAATTTTTATTTGCAACTTACTAGGTATTAAGTTAAGCACATAATTGGTTCAAGAATGAAGCTATAAGGACCAAAAGATCTGCTGACCCCGTGTTGGAAACTTTGATAATCATTTGTCTAATGAATGTTTCCTACTTTTGTTCAGTCTCTTCTTTATTTTTTATATAAATTATAGTTTTCTCAGAAAAGAGATTATCTCCCACTGTCTGCTATAATATGAGGTTCTTGAGGGCAGAAAGTTTTGTCTATTTTGTTCACTGATGTATCTCAAACACTCAGAAGAGTGCCCGTTATAGTCGATGTTTAATAAATATTTGTTTAATGAACGGATTAGTATTTTTTACATTTCTGCTATCAGAACCACCCTTAAGAGTTGCATAGATTACTAATTATAAACATATTTGCAGGGTGATGAATGGGTAGAAGATAGAACCTGAATGGTGTACAAAAGTTGTTGGCTCTCTTAACAACAACTTTATTTATGGCTGTTGCCACTTCTGCTTAGGAGTCAGGGGCAGAGATAGTCTGATAATGTGGAAATCTTATAAGTTTTTCAGCTCTCTTATGAAAGGCAGTGTAGCATAGTGTTTTTGTGAATTGGCTCTGAATTCAGGTTGCACGGTTTACAATTCTGCTTTTGGCGTTGTTAGCTATGTTATCTCTGATCAGATACTTAACCTCTCTGTGTCTCCATTTCTTCACTTATAAAATAGTAGATGACAGTAATAAATATTTCATAGTACTGTTGTGAGGATTAAATAAGTCAATACATATAATATACTTAAAAATTCATAGCATACAGAAATACAAAAATGTTTGTCATTGGTTTAGGAGATTAGTGAAAATAGCTAATAAAATAGCTAAGAATAGTGCTGTCGCAATTAATAAGACAATGATTGTTGGTTATTACTTTGCATTGAAGTAAATCTTGATTAAAAATTTAAAGAAAACATAACATTATTTTTATTTTGTACTGTTTCAGGTATATGTGGTCAACTCAGAATGATCTTTGGTAAAGTATATGAAGTATATTTGATATGTCAGATCTCTCATATACTTTGTATTGGCACCAACAGCACAATAGATTAAAATTTCATAAGATGTATATGACTATATATGAAACTCATCACTGAAATACTTAGACATAACTAACATTTTTAACTTTCACATTTTCTTCAGCTTCATTTCCAGATCCATGGTCTACTTTTCTGTTTATGTTTTATGCTATTTCTAGAAGTATGATAGCTATATTTTAAAAAGGTACTGCATTATTTTTATTATATAGGAGAATGTCTTATCTGAGATTTATAGGTTTGTGGTTATGACTCTATTCCAGGAAACTATATAGACATTACTTTTTTTAAAAAAAATTAAAGCTCTAAGTTTGCTTTTGTGAATGTGTTAGTCTGTGTATTGACCCAGGGTTGCAAAAACATGATGACTGGATGGTATTAATAATATTATAGGGTTTGTTGTTATGACACATTCTAAAAGAATGGTAAATTCTCTGGTTATATAATCAGTTATGTGGTTGATAATATATACCTGGACTTACCAAGTGATTTTTAAAAATAACATCTTTACTGAAATTTAATTCACATACCATAAAATCTAATTTCAGAATGTTTTCATCACCCCCAAAAGAAACCCACTACGCATTAGCACTCCCTATTCCCCCTGGACTGCAGCTCCTGGTAACCACTAATATACTTTCTGTTTCTGTATGTTTGCCTATTCTGGGCATTTTATATAAAATAGAATCGTACAATATGTGGTCTTTTGTGACTAGTTTCTTTCACTTAGCATAATGTTTTCAAGGTTCATCCATGTTGTAGTATGTATTGGTATGTATTAGGACTTCATTCATTTTTATTGCCAAATAATATTTTGTTGTATGGATGTACATTTATTATCCATTCATCCATTGATGGGTATTTGTGTTTTTCCACTTTCTGGCTATTATGAATAATGCAGTTATGCATAGTTGTCTACAGGTTTTTGTGTGTTTTTCATATGTTTTCAATTTTGGAGGCATATACCTAGGAGAGAAATTGTTGGATCATATGGTAATCCTATGTTTAACTATTTAAGGAAATATAATATGGGTTTCTCTACATCCCCACCAACGTTATTTCTGGGTTAGTTTGTGTGTTTTTTTCTGGTGAGGGCATCCTAGTAGGGGTGAAGTAGTATCTAATATTGTGATTTAGATTCACATTTCCTTGATGACTAATAATGCTGAATGTCTTTTCATATATTTATTGGCCACTTGTATGTCTTCTTTGTAGAAATGTTCATTCAAATATTCTGCCCATCTTAAAAATTGAGTTACTTGTCTTTATATTGTTGAGTTTTAAGAGTTCTTTATATATTCTGGATACAAGTCCTTTATCAAACACATAATTTTCAGATATTTTCTCCCATTCTGTGGCTTATCTTTTTACTTTCTTTTTTTTTTAATCCTCACCTGAGGATATTTTCCATTGATTTTTAGAGAGAGTGGAAGAGAGAGGGAAAGACAGAGAGAAATAACGATGTAAGAGAAACACATCGATTGGTTGCCTCCTGCACGAGCCCCAACCAGGGCCCTTGACGGAAATCAAACCTAGGGTCCTCTGGTCTATAGGTCGACATTCTATCCACTGAGTCAAACTGGTTAGGGCTTTTGTTACTTTTTTATGGTGTCATTTAAAGACCAAAAGTTTTTACTTTTGGACAACTTAATTTTGATTAATTTTAATCAAAATTAAGTTGTCCAAAAGTCACTTGCACTTTTGGTGTGTTATCTAAAAAAACATTGCCTAGCCCAATGTCATGAGGATTTACACCTATGTTTTCTTTTAAGATTGTTTTAGTTGTAGCTCTTATATTTAGGTCCAAGATCCACTTTGAGTTACTTTTGCATATGGTGTGAGGTAGGAGTCCAATTCATTCTTTTGCATGTGGATATCCAATTGTCCCAGCACCATTTGTTGAAAAGACTATTTTTTCCTGACTTAAATGTACCAAGAGCTTATTAAATTCCATTTATTTTTTAGTAAGCATTCAATATTTAATAATTAAAACTCTATACTTAGCATAAACAAGTCTTTATAGCATAAATTAGCCTTGCTTTTATAAACATTATCTTGTCTAAATTATTACATGTTATATTTTGTTTGTACATCTGAACTTGATATTATGTGATGTCAATCTAAAGTACTCCCCCAACCACCACCACTTTCTATCATATCACCCTATTTTATTTTATAGCTGCTATCACTATCTGATATTTTCTTGTATATTTATTTGTTTTATTTCCAACTTCTCACCACATCTTCCTAACCACCACAAATTTGAATGTAAGTTCTATGCAAGCAGAAATCTTGTTGCTCACTGTTATATCCCCACCATTGAGAATAGTGCCTGGCAACCAGGAGGCACTCAATAAGTACATTTAGGTGAATTGATGGATAATGGAATTATGACTTTCATGATATTTCACTTGAACTTCCATTCTGTTTTAAAATGTTACAAAGGTTGTGGTTTCTGGACCTTTCCTTATGTGAATCCTACAAATGTAATGCCTGTCCTCTCTTCTCCTCTTTCACCTTTTTGATTTTCAGCAACTTTCACAGCCTACTTCTAATCCATGAATATCAGTCTGTCTCCTCCAGCTAGTAATGCTCTTCCTCATCCCCCAAGTCAATGCCCATCACTTAGCATGTATGTCCTTTCCACAGTACATTTGGGTCACATCCTCAGTATTCACCAAGCACATTCACCTCCCTTGCCTCATTCAAAGCCTACAACAACCTGATGGGTTAGGTCATATCAAAAACCTTTGCTCTGCTTTGATTTCTCTCACTTTGAGGAGCCAGTGTCTTCTCTTCATAGCCAAATTATAAGCACTTAAGAACAGGTACCACATCTTATTATATGCCTCTTACCCATCAATGACAATCCTATAATAAAAAGTATGGTGTTTGGCACATAATTTATACCAATAAATGTTTATTGCTATAAGAAATATTCTTATTGTGATCTTTGTTAACCTTGTCCCAAAATAATAATCCCAGACCAACCAAAGGCATCTTCTGAAAAATTGTAGAGGTACCAATATAGCCTCTTGTATTTCCAACCTACTGTACATTTTTATTACACAGTGGCTGTAGGTATTAACATTATCCATATCTGATGCCTTATACCTTTCAAACAATCCTTGTGGCTTTGTTTTACTATGTAAGCTTTCTGAGAGCAAAGCTTCTATGTAATTTAGCACAATGCCATATGTGTTAGAGTTGTTCATTACTAAATGATTTATTTGACAACATGACTAAAAGACAAATATCCCAAAATATGGTATTCAAACAACCTAACATATCAGCATTCTTTTTAAAAAATATATATTTTATTGATTTTTTACAGAGAGGAAGGGAGAGGGATAGAGAGTTAGAAACATCAATGAGAGAGAAACATCGATCAGCTGCCTCCTGCACACCCCCACTGGGGATGTGCCCGCACCCAAGGTACATGCCCTTGACCGGAATCAAACCCGGGACCCTTCAGTCCGCAGGCTGACGCTCTATCCACTGAGCCAAACCAGTTAGGGCAACATATCAGCATTCTTAATAATTATATTGAAAATTCTGGAGATTATCAAGTCAATACTACTAATATAAAGGTATCACTGGTCAAAAAGATCTCTTCATTGATTGTGGATTCCATTTTTTCAGTCATTTGATTATGAAATTATAACTTGTAACTTCTTTTAAAAATCTGGTCTAACTAGATTAATTCTCCTATCTGAAAAGCTAAGTCCCTCTGTTTTCTGTAGACCAGTGGTCTCAAAATGTAGCATGCATAGTATGGATACATGCTACAGTAAGGATTAACATTATGCTAAGGCATTGGTTTTCAACCAATGTACTGCAAGAATTTTTTAAAACATGCAATACCCATCTATTTAGTCGGGGACACTGACCTCTTTCCCCTTAGATTTTCAAATAAAAAAAATGACCATCCAACATAAAAAAATGTAGCATGCATAGTTATCACCTGTAGGGTTCATTAAACTATGTTTCACTGGGGCCTGCCTCAGACTTGCTGGTTCAGATGTGGAGTCCCATCAGAGTATTTGCATTTCCAACAAGTTCCCAGGTGTTACTAATGCTGCGTGACCTGGGGAACACACTCTAAGAACTTTGCTCTGGAAAACCTAGCAGATCAAGAGAAGACAGTTATCCACCTCATGAAATTAAAATGGTAAAATACAGAAAATGCAAAAAAGAAAAAAAGAAGAAAGAGTGTAAGTTACCCTTGCAGCAGGGAGATAGGGCTAACCACCTGACACTCTGTGAACTAGAAGACCTCACTTGTCCTTTTTCACTTTTCCTTTCTCTCTCCACATATTTCCACACTCCAACCAGATCGAAGGCAGCATGTGTCATATGTGATGATCTAATCTTCTTTGTTGTTTTTGCCACACAGAAGGCATACTCAGTAAATATCATTAAACAATTGATCAATCTAGAGGGTAAAGTCATGTTTGACTTTATAAATGGAATTGCTTCATAAATAGTTTTTTTTCTATTTGACAGATCAGCCAGACTCTCACCACTTTATTACCTAATGATGTTACAATAACCTGCTGAATAAAATTATGTAAGAGATATGGAGACAAATTGCTTTGTAGTTTCTCAGCTAGATTTATTTTTTTCTCTCTGTTTTTAACATGTACTTGGTTTGGGTATTTTTTAAAGTATTATTTTCCTTCTCATATCTCATTTCCCTATTTGGTTCTTACATTTAACTTATTGCACATTTTGGTCCTCAGTCTAATTATAGTTTTATTTTTTTATTTTAAGCTTACTTAAAAGCTTTTGTAAGAGATGACACTATTGTTTAATGTCATTTATATGACTATACAAGCAAATATACTCATTCTATGCAATATGTGTACCTTCTACATATATTTAATATATAATGAAAATAAAATACTGATATTGGGTGTCTTACCTTTAATGGTATTAAACTAAAGTCAATGTCAAGAGTATGTTACATCACCTTTGGCTTGATAATATGAATGATTTAAACAGTCAAAAAAGTTGACAGAGGAAGACCAGAGAGGGAAAAAAACAATTAACCAAAAACATCCCTTTGCACCATCATTGGTGAATTGAAAATCAAATTGACAGTCTGTAAGTGTAAAACAAAAACCTTCGGCCTATTGGTAAGTCTCTTGTTAACATGTCCCAAAAGATGTGTGGTGCAAGCATGTCAAACTCGTGGCTGGTGGGTTTGACATGCTTGAGGGTTGGAGATATGATCATTGTAAAGGAAAAAGCAATTTATAAATTTTTATTTTTACTTTTTTACACTTCTCATTTTTTTTTACAGCAAATCTTCCTGTTTAGTAACATGAGGAAACTAACTGGAAATGTAAAAATAAGTGAATAAAGTAGGTTGTCAGGAATTTAAAAGTAGCACACCAACCTATAGTCCAACAATTAGATTCTGAGATGACACTAAGCCAGTTACCTTCATACTAACTGAGATAGCCTTGTAAGAGAAAATTGCCTAAATATTACCAAATAATAAGAATAACAAAATACAAAAGCATCTGGAATCTCTTTCTTATGCATATTAATAATTAATTGTTTTTCTTTTTAAATTTTCTTTCCCTCTTTTGTCTTTGAACTTTTCTGGGAAGGCAATATAACTGTGTTTGGGAACCAACATAATTTAATTAGATGTCAAGGAAAATGCTTCAAAATTGGCAATGAACAACATTCCAAAATTTTATGTTCCTTACTTCCTTTTCCAGTTAGCCCTGGCCCCCGACACACTAGGTACTCTCACTGCCCCAGGCCACTTGCTTCTAGTCCGTCTATTATTTATTTATTTATTTTTCTTATACATTTTTTTCTTTTTAAATGTATTTTTTATTATTGATAGTGTTACAGATATCTTCCATTACCCCCCTATCTCCCCCTCCCCTTAGTACCTACCCACCCCCCAGGTCTTCACTACCCTCGGACCTTCTATCCTTATAACCACCACCATCCAACTTGGACCACACTGTTTCCTTGACAATTTCACCAACTCTTCAAACAGCAACTTGTATAAACTCCTGTCAGCACTTCCCTTTCTGCATTGTTCTGGCTATTGTTCTTTTTTTAATTTTTAAAATTTCTTTATTGATTAAGGTATTACATATGTGTCCTTATCCTCCCATTATCCCCCCCCCCCCACCACCACCACTCATGCCCTCACCTCCCTGTTGTCTGTGTCCATTAGTTAGGCCTATATGCTTGAATACAAGTCCTTTGGTTGATCTCTCCCCCTTACCCCCACCCTCCCCTACCTTCCCCTCTGAGGTTTGATGTTCTGATCGATGATTCTCTGTCTCTGGATCTGTTTTTGTACATCAGTTTATGTTGTTCATTATATTCCATAAATGAGTGAGATCATGTGATATTTATCTTTCTCTGACTGGATTATTTCACTTAGCATGATGCTCTCTAGTTCCATCCATGCTGTTGCAAATGGCAAGAACTTCTTTTTTACCGCAGCATAGTATTCCATTGTGTAGATGTACCACCGTTTTCTAATCCACTCATCTGCTGATGGGCACTTAGGCTGTTTCCAAATCTTAGCTATGGCGAATTGTGCTGCTATGAACGTAGAGTGCATATATCCTTTCTGATTGGTGTTTCTAGTTTCTTGGGGTAGATTCCTAGAAGTGGGGTCACTGGGTCAAATGTGAGTTCCATTTTTAGTTTTTTGAGGAAACTTCACTCTGTTCTCCACAGTGGTTGGACCAGTCTGCATTCCCACCAGCAGTGCACGAGGGTTCCTTTTTCTCCACATCCTCGCTAGCACTTGTTGTTTGTTGATTTGTTGATGATAGCCATTCTGACAGGTGTGAGATGGTACCTCATTGTCCTTTTGATTTGCATCTCTCGGATAATTAGTGACTTTGAGCATGTTTTCATATGTCTCTTGGCCTTCCTTCTGTCTTCTTTCAAAAAGTATCTATTTAGGTCCATTGCCAATTTTTTTTATTGGATTGTTTATCTTCCTTTTGTTAAGTTGTATGAGTTCCCTGTAAATGTTGGAGATTAAACCTTTATCAGTGATAACATTTGCAAATATGTTCTCCCATGCAGTGGGCTTTCTTGTTGTTTTGTTGATGGTTTCTTTTGCTGTGCAAAAGCTTTTTATTTTGATGTAGTCCCATTTGTTTATTTTCTCTTTAGTTTCCATTGCTCTAGGAGCAGTATCAGTGAAGAAATTGCTTCGGCATCTGTCTGAGATTTTGCTGCCTGTGGATTCCTATAGTATTTTTATGGTTTCCCGTCTTAGGTTTAAGTCCTTTATCCATTTTGAGTTTATTTTTGTGTATGGTGTAAGTTGGTGGTCTAGTTTCAATTTTTTTGCATGTATTTGTTCAATTTTCCCAACACCATTTATTGAAGAGACTGTCTTGACTCCATTGTATGTTCATGCCTCCTTTGTCTAATATTAATTGAGCATAGTGGTTTGGGTCAATTCCTGGGTTCTCTATTGTATTTCATTGATCTATATATCTGTTCTTGTGCCAGTACCAGGCAGTTTTGAGAACGGTGGCTTTGTAATGCAGCTTGATATCTGGTATTGAGATCCCACCTACTTTGTTCTTCTTTCTCAGGATTGCTGCAGCTATTCAGGGTCTTTTTTTATTCCAGATGAATTTTTGGAAAGTTCGTTCTAGGTCTGTGAAATATGCCGTTGGTATTTTAATGGGGATTGCATTGAATCGATAGATTGCTTTGGGTAGTATGGACATTTTGATGATGTTGATTCTATCAATCCATAAACACAGTATGTTCTTCCATCTGTTTATGTCTTCCTCTATCTCTTTTTTCAGTGTCCTGTAGTTTTCCGCATATAGGTCCTTTACCTCCTTAGTGAAGTTTATTCCTAGGTATCTTAATTTTTTTGGTGCAATGGTAAATGGGATTGCTTTTTTAGTCTCTCTTTTCTGTAAGTTCATTATTGGTGGTATAGAAATGCCATAGATTTCTTGGCGTTAATTTTGTATCCTGCTACATTGCTGAATTCATTTATTAAGTCTGATAATTTTTTGATGGAGTCTTTAGGGGTTTCTATGTACAGTATTATGTCATCTGCAAATAAGGACAGTTTTACTTCTTCTTTTCAATTTGGATGTCTTGTATTTCTTTTTCTTGTCTAATTGCAATGGCTAATACTTCCAGTACTATGTCAAACAGGAGTGGTGAAAGGGGAGCAGTCCAGTCCTGGGCTCGTGCTGAGAGGAAATGAATTTAAGTTTTTGGCCCTAGGTCAGTTTGGGTGGGGGGTTGGCCTATATGGGCGTTTGATATGTGGAGGTAGGATCCTTCTATCCCCCCTTGGTGAGAGTCTCGTAAAGAGGGGGGTGGGATTTGTCAAAAACTTTTT
>NW_005871070.1:6581979-6599108 GCF_000147115.1 Myotis lucifugus | reverse complement strand
AGAAATACAAAGGATTGTTAAAAAAATACTATGAACAACTCTATTCCAACAAACTAGACAACCTGGAGGAAATGGACATATTCCTAGAAAAATACAACCTTCCAAACTCAATCAGGAAGATTCTAAAAATCTCAATGGGCCAATAACTACGGAAGAAATTGAAGCAGTCATAAAAAAGCTTCCAGCTATTGTTCTTATGTGTATAGTCCACCTCCAGTAGAGTCTCAGCTCCTGGAGAGAAGGAGCAGTAACCTGCTCCTTTTTGAAGCCTGTGTGCCTGAAACAGTGCCTAGCTGATGGAAGGTGCAATATACATTTGAGGAGGTCTGGGAGACAGGGATACTAGTACATTTGTCTTATTTCTGTGCCTTAACTAGATTGCTTAGTTTGGGTTTCTGTTTAAAAGTACATTTCCCTGAAAATGGAAGACAAAAAGGGTTATAAACATTTGTTCCTATGTAGTTATATTTCACATTTCTCTATGCATAGTTTATCATGGAAAGAATATACACCACAGAGTCTAAGAAACATTGCTAGAAAATGCACTGATTTCATTTAGTATGTGTTTGTGATTATAAATAAATATGTATATTTTAATGGTTGTCACGGTAACCCATTTATGTAGAAGAATGTATTTTATCAATTATATCTCCTTGATATAAAAAGTACTGAAAAATACATTGGTCGAGTAAAATTCCCAATTTACCCCTCCTTTTTAAAGTACTATGACTCCCCAAGTGTGCATATAAGATAAATTTTTTATTTAGGATATAGACTAAGTTCTTCAGATATTTAAAGAAAAAAATTTACAATTGTGAAGAACCAAAAATCAAATATTGAATATGAACAGTTTTTTAAACCAGTTGCGAGAGAGATAGAGAAAGAGAGAGAGAGAGAATATGTGTGGGGGTAGGACAATTAGCAGGATTGGAGCTATGGAAGCAATGCCTGTTGCTTTAGTAGACCTCAGGTTTATGTTGAATGTCTGGGGGTTTCTCCTCATTCAGCATTGAGCTAATGAATAGCATCAGTAAAGAATTTTGTCAGACCCTGTGGTTACTATCAGGAGTTATATAGGAAAATAGTAATGAACCCTAGGAAAAGAAATAAGGGTAAGTTCAGGAAACATAACTAAAAATGCCACATTGGTATAAATTGAATAATAAAATTCCTAGTCATATTTTGCCATAAATAGAGGTTTGAGAAATTGTCACTCACCTCATTTAAAATTCAGAAATATTAAGGGTACAGGGTTCTCTCATTATAGAAATAATAGAATTCCAGCTATTACTGAGTTAGGGTCATTTAAATGGCTATAGCATGTACTATACCAATAAGTGGAACATCTGTATGAAATGTCCACCTGCTGATCTACTACCACTCTATGCACATTTCAATGAACCACACTGAATCATTTTAGGACTTCTAATGAAGCCTTATCTAGATTAACATTTTAAGCACAAATACTTTCAGGCATTAAAAGTCTCACACTAAATGAAATTGCATTGTCTTGTTTACCCTTGTTGATTAATAAGCAATCTGTTAACTATTAGAACAGTCCGATTGTGGCAGTAGCAGGAGATTAGTAATGCAGCGATGTTTGATATAATCATCATTTCTCCTAAAGGCTTTGAATTAGAATATCACTTATATACTATCCGTAGGCAACAAAAAGATATAATATTTTTAGACATATGTATGCACTATTTTGCTTGAATCGTTCAGCTTAGGGTCACTACAGCAATACAAATGCTTCTGGGGGCAAAATGCTATTTTGATGCATGCATATCCTTCTTAAATAGTGTGAATATTTATTAAAAGGAAACAGAGCCAACAAATAGTGCAGTAATAATCCAGTATTCTAATTTCTGTTTTCAGAACATTACTGCTTTGTTAGTCAAGCTTCTGAAGAGCAATGTTGCTTATCTTCTTTTGTCAAATAATAGATGTTATATATAAAAATTCTTTACAATCTTATTTAACTTATACCCAGCCAGCAGGAAACTAAACTTTTGGCCCCAAAAATATCTGAGAGTAAATTTGGAAACATTTTTCTATTTGGAGAACTTCTGTCTTTTGTGTTTCCTGGGACTTTGAATCAAAGCATTTAATCTGTTTGGCATTCATCTAACCCAATGATTTATTTTATTAAATTATAAATCACCTAGCTGTTAAGGTGGGACCCAACATTTTAGATGAAGAAATCAGTGAAAAAGGGAAGGGGATTGGGATGCAGCTAAATTGCTTGGCATTAGTTGACTGTCTATAAGAGACCTCCATCTAAAAGCGACTCCAGAGTCCTTCTTGTTCACTTGTTCATAGCTGAGCATATCACTACAATGATGGTGTAAGAGTGGGTTTCATGTCTTAGAAGACTCTGCCCTGTGAACACTCATGGCTCGGCCCCCTCTGTGTTGCAGTCGCTCTGTGGTGAAATCAAGCAGCGGCGGCGTGGAGTGGCCTCCATCCTGCGGTTATGCCAGCACCTTCTGGATGGTGGGGAGACCTGCAACCTGAGCGCGGACCACCAGCCCATGCAGCTGATCATCGTGAATCTCGAGAGGAGGTGGGAAGCCATTGTCATGCAAGCTGTCCAGTGGCAAACACGGCTACAAAAGAAGATGGGAACGGAGTCCGTGAGTGAATTTTTTTTTTTAAGTATAATCTCTCATTTTTCTCAGAATATGTGTTCATTTTGCTAATTAAAGGGATAGCTATCTCCAACCACTAAATTAAACTCCATTTATCATAACACAGATTTATTCACCTACTAATAAGATGCATTTTAGTGTATCTTGTGGTATTTTTTAAAAAATCACATGGATGTTTTGCTTAACCTTACCAAACAAAGCCATCAAATCTTTTCATCATTTCTTCACCAACAATATTACTTAACTAGAGGCCCGGTGCACGAATTCGTGCACCAGTGGGTTCTCTCAGCCTGGCCTGTGGGATCAGGTCGAAACCAGCTCTCCAACATCCTCTGAGGGGTCCCTGATTGTGAGAGAGGTCTCTGAGGGGCAGGCCAGGCCGAGGGACCCCACCGGTGCACAATTGGGGCCAGGGAGGGATCATGGGAGGGCTCCAGGGCGTGTCCGGCCCATCTCTCTCAGTCCGAATAGGCCGGACCCCAGTAGCAAGCTAATCTACCAGTTGGAGAGTCTGCCCCCTGGTGGTCAGTGCACATCATAGTGAGTGGTTGAGTGACCTTAGCATATCATTAGCATATTATGCTTTGATTGGTTGAACAGATGACTGGACAACTGAACACTTAACATATTAGGCTTTTATTATATAGGATCATAAAATACACGTGAAAATTTTCCACAAAGGTGGCTTACCATTCTCAGAGCATGTGGAGCAATGTGTATGTTCCGCAGATAAGGCCATGTAATAACGTGTACTGTCTACCTTTTTGTTATGTGATATGTTAATATTTGTACAACAATCTCCATTGTTCCTGCTTGGAGCTTCTCCTGATAGAGTTGTATTGCTGAGAAGTAGCATGTTTCCTCTTAAGAGTTTTCATGCAGTGCTTACGGTAAGGAAAATTTTAAGAATTTTCCAAATTTGCTATGATTCAAGCTGTTGCTAGATGAAGAAAATATATATAACTAGAATTGTTTTATTACAATATAGAATATGTACTTGTCCAGAAAACCTTTATATCCTTAAGGTAAAGGGTTTTGTGATAAAAAGATTGCATTTCCCAAATGACCTTGAAGTCAATATCTATTACTTGAAGGCCCAATTATTATGTTTGGCCTATGTACATGAAATACAAATATACATGCATACATAGAATGATAGAATGGAAAGGGTTTCTTGAATGTTTATATCATCAGTTCTATGTGTTTGGAAAGTTCAATATTCAAAATTGAAAATCAAATGTAATAATCTTTTCTGAAAAACGCCTCTCCTATGAATTATAATTTCAACAAAGCCTTAATTTGTAGTCTGATGTCTCTGGCATTGGGGACTGGGAACAGAAGAGACAATGAATCAGTAAGCCTTCTCGCTCTTTTTTTTAAAAAAAAAATATTTATAAAGTACTAGAGGCCCAGTGCACAAAAATTTGTGCACTCAGGGGGGGTCCCTCAGCCCGGCCTGTGCCCTCTCGCAGTCCAGGACCCCTCGGGGGATGTCCACCTGCTGGCTTAGGCCTGCTCCCCAGGGGATTGGGCCTAAGCTGGCAGACAGACATCCCTCTGGCAGCCCGGGAGCCCTCGGGGGATGTCCACTTGCCAGTGGGGAGCAGGCCTAAGCTTCCGTGGGACATCCTTAGCACTGCTGAAGAGGCAGGAGAGGCTCCCACCACCACCGCTGTGCTGGCAGCTGTCGGCCTGGCTTGTGGCTGAGCAGAGTTCCCCCTGTAGGAGCACACTGACCACCAGGGGGCATCTCCTGCATTGAGCGTCTACCCCCTGGTGGTCAGTGTGTGTCATAGTGATCAGTCATTCCCAGTTGTTCTGCTGTTAGGGTCAATTTGCATATTACCATTTTATTATATAGGATAGAGGCCTGGTGCATGGGTGGGGGCCGGCTGGTTTGCCCTGAAGGGTGTCCTGGATCAGGGTGGGGGTCCCACTGTGGTTCCTGGCCAGCCTGGGTGAGGGGCTGAGGGCCATTTTCAGGCTGGTCAAGCCCCCCATTGGGGACCCTCACCCCATGGGGGTGTGGCCAGCCTCAGTGAGGGGCTGAGGGCTGTTTGCAGGCTGGTCACCCCCTTCAGGGTGGGAGTCCCCACTGGGGTGCCTGGCCAGCCTTGGTGAGTGGCTGATGGCTGTTTTCAGGCTGGCCACGCCTGTGAGCTGGAAGCAGGTATCTGGGATTTATTTATCTTCTATAATTGAAACTTTGTAGCCTTGAGCGGAGCTCAGGTAGGCCAGAGCAGGCGGGAAGCTTGGCTTCCTCCATCGCCGGGGCAACTCACGCCTCCTGCTCACTCCAGCTCCTTGGCCGCCACCATCTTTCTGATGGAGTGACGGAGTGAGGGAGTGATGGTTAATTTGCATATTACTCTTTTTTTCTTTTTTTTTTTTTAGATAGGATATTTCAGAAAAGAAGGGAGAGGGACAGGGAGATAGAAACATCAAGATGACAGAGAATCATTGATTGGCCACCTCCTGCATGCCCCCCACCAGGAATCGAACTGTGACTTCCTGGTTCATAGGTCAACACTCAACCACTGAGCCATGCTGGCTGGGCGAGCCTTCTCACTCTTTTTGCATTTATAGCTATGTTGCGTCTAGGGGATGATTTTATCAACAGTTCAGTTTAATTGTTTTAAGCTGAAGTTGTTAAATTTCTTAAGACTTCCAAGTTATTACCAGTAATTAGAATCCATATAATTGGATGCCTTTTATTTTTAAATGACCTGTTTGTTGTGAAGCTATTTACCTGGAATCTTCTTTACGTGTTTGGAAGGGCAGAAGAGGTTATTTTTTATGCTATAGTTTGAAGTCTCTAAACATGGTAGTGGCCATAATAAAACTTACACAAAAACCTGCACCTTGAGAAACTGACATTTTGGGAGCATTACAACTGCTTTGAGGAGAACAAAAAGTGGGTTTCTTTGGGGATTTACTTGAAATCAGATGATCAGGGATGCTGGACTAGATCTCTTCAGACTAGATGTAGAGATTTTCATCCTACTTCTTTCGCTTTGAAACCCTGGCTGCTTCTTAGAGCAGAGGTCCTCAAACTTTTTAAACAGGGGGCCAGTTCACTGTCCCTCAGACCGTTGGAGGGCCGGACTATAGTTTTAAAAATAACTATGAACAAATTCCTATGCACACTGCACATATCTTATTTTGAAGTAAAAAAACAAAACAGGAACAAATACAATATTTGTATTTGTGTGTGGCCCGTGGGCCATAGTTTGAGGACCCCTGTCTTAGAGGTTCAAGCTACTACATAGGAGTAGATGTAAATTGCAGATAGATAAAAGTCTCCCCGTTCTTTGCATTGGCTGCTGAATGTGTAGATTGTTTGGAAAGATGAAGATAGCAAATGAGGTCCACTGTAAACAGTGTTGAAAAAGGAATCACTGTCGAGAAAGAAATAGAAGAGTAGAGAGTGGCACTAATGCAATAATACAATGAGCATAGTGTACCTCATTAATTTGGAAATATTTCTTGCTTGCTTCTGATCTCTGTTGGTTGTCTAATGAGTCTAAGTTGCTTTGATGGGCAGACACATATTTCACCAATATGGGAGGCTGCCTTTCCAGAAAAACAGATGTTTCTAAGTGGTCTTTCGTTTGTTCATCATATGTCCCACCTCTATGTCATCCCCTTTTGTGCACAGGGATTTGCACTGCTATATTTCTAGGGCGTGGGACGTACTTACATGTAATGGATATTTGATAGATACTTGCTAAATGAATGAGTACTTGCTTTCATTTAATATATTTTGTTTCAAACTGGTATTTGATTTGAGTTACTATATCTACATTAATTCTCAATGTTTATATTCTCACAAAATGGCTTTCAGTGTTATGTTTCTATAAGACTATTTTACTTTCATGAGACCACCATGAAGATGCCTTTTAACCTTTCTTTTCTGATAGTGACACTGTTCCAAGTTCTAAAATATGGTGTAAAGTATCCCATGTTATACTCTCTGTTCTTCAAAAGTAATTTCTGAAGGAAATTCTGTATGAGGTATTGGATAAGGTGGTTCTAAAAATGTGGGTTAGGTTAGAAGTAGAGGCTCTGGTTCTCACTATGTTATAGGATTCTTTTCATTACAACCTTCTTTATTACTCCTAACTGGGTAAATAATGAATATATTTATCTTGTCTCTAAAAATTGCAAGAAAGCAAGAGGTCTTGTATTAAATTTTGGAGATCAAAACAGACAAAGCCCAAAAGCATCTTTCTCCTTTATCATCAAGATTTGAAACTGCATAATTGACACTCTGCTTTGTTCTTCCAACACTCGATCTCTTTGCTCAGATTTACTTTTATTTTGTTTAGAACTGATCTCTCTCTATACTTTTTAAGCTTTAATTCTAATTTTCATTTGACTCATGTTTGTTTGTTTGATTGTTTTAATTTCTAGTCTCCTTCCTTATTTCTTTGTGAGCAAATAAGCTTGAACTTTGTTCCTTTGATTTCTTTCTCTGAAACAAATGATCAGTTACACAAACAAGAGACAGACATCCCTAGAGATTCTGTGAATATTAAAAGGAAATATTATGAATAATAAAGATCAGAACAGAAATTATTGAAATTGAAAACAGAAAAATCAATTAAACAAAAGCTGTTTTTTAGAAGATCAATGAAATTGATATACCTCTAGCAAGACTGTTCAGAAAACTACAGACCAGTATCCCTCATGAATATAGATAAAAATATTCTTAACAAATTTTATCAATTTAAATTAGCAACATATTATATATATACTAGAGGCCCGATGCATGAAGATTCGTGCAAGAATAGGCCTTCCTTCCCCTGGCTGCCGGCACCACCTTCGCTCTGGCCCGGAGCTGCCTCTCCGCCCTCGCTCTGGCCAGAGCCACCTCTCCGCCCTCCCTCTGGCCAGAGCAGCCTTCCCCTGCTTGCCTTGTCATATCAATTTGCATATTCCCTCCAATTGGCTGTGAGCGCCACCATCTTTATCATGAAGTGACGGTTAATTTGCATATGACTATTTTATTAGATAGGATATATATTATAGCATATGAGGTTTTTCCAAAAAATGCAAAGTTAGTTTAACATTTGAAACAAAAAGTCAGTGTAATTAATTAATCATGTTTACAGGAAAGGAAAACTATATGATTATCCCAGTGGGTTTAGAAAACACATTTGTCAAAATCCAACACCTTTCCTGATAAAAACTCAGAAACCTAGGAATAAAATAAGAACTTCCTCAACTTAATAAAGGGCACATACAAATAATCCACAGCTAACATTACACGTATTGTTAAAGACTCATTGCTTTTCTCCTAATATCAGAAAGAAGGCAAAGATGTCTCTTTGCCATTTCTATTAACATTGCACTGGAAGTTTTAACCAGTGCAATAAAGCAAGAAAAAGGAATTAAAGACATGCCACTTGGAAGTTAAGGGAAAAAATTATCTTTACTCATAGACTCCATGATCATCTATGTAGAAAATGCTAAATGCTATATAATCTTCAAAGAGGATCCTATAACTAAAAAAGGGAATTTAACAAGGCTATAGGATACAAGATCAATATACAGACACCAATTGTGTTTTTATGTACTATCAATGAACAATCAGAAATTGAAATAAAAATTAAAATCATTTATAATAGTGGCAAAAACATGAAATGCTTAGGGATATATTTAACAAAAATATGTATGACCTATGCTCTGAAAACTACAAAATATTGCTGAGAGAAACTAAATAATTAAATGAGTGATGAACTATATTGTGTTCATAGATCAGAAGACACAGTATTGTTAAGATATCAATTCTTCCCAGATTTATCTATAGAGTTAATGTAATCCAAATGAAAATTTCAGTAATGTTTTTAGTACAAATTTATAAGCTGAATTTAAATAAAATTCATATGGAAATGCAAAGGAGCTAGAATAGCCAAAATAATTTTTAAAAGATGAATAAAGTTGGAGGACTTACAGCTACTGATTTCAAGACTTATAATGAAGGTATAGATATCAAGAGAGTATGACATTAGTATGAAGGCCAAAAATATATCAATAGAATAAGATAGCTATTCCAGAAATAGAGCTGCACATAAATGGCCCATTGATTTTGATAAAAGTGCAAAGGCAATACCAAGGATAATCTTTCAACAAATGATCCTAGAACAAATGAATATCCATATGCACAAATATGAAATTGAGGTATATATTGCAGGATATACAAAAAGGAGTCAAAATGGATCATAGACCTAAATGTAAAATGTAAAAACCATTTAGAAAAGATTTATAGGTTGAAATCTTTGTGACCATCAGAGGGATTATAAAGGGTAAGGAGGAAGATTTTTGGGGTTTTATATATATATATATATATATATATATATATATATATTAGAGGCCTGGTGCACAAAAATTTGTGCACTGGGGGGTGGGGGTCCCTCAGCCTGTCCTGTGACCTCTCGCAGTCTGGGACCCCTCGGGGGATGTCCACCTGCTGGCTTAGGCCCACTCCCCAGGGGATTGGGCCTAAGCTGGCAGACAGACATCCCTCTGGCAGCCCGGGAGCCCTGGGGGATGTCCACTTGCCAGCAGGGAGCAGGCCTAAGCTGCAGTGGGACATCCTTAGTGCTGCTGAGGAGGCGGGAGAGGCTCCCACCACCACCGCTGTACTGGCAGCCGTCAGCCTGGCTTTTGGCTAAGCAGAGCTCCCCCTGTGGGAGTGCACTGACCACCAGGGGGCATCTCCTGCATTGAGCGTCTTCCCCCTGGTGGTCAGTGTGTGTGATAGTGACCAGTCATTCCCAGTCGTTCTGCTGTTAGGGTCAATTTGCATATTACCATTTTATTATATAGGATAGAGGCCTGGTGCATGGGTGGGGGCCGGCTGGTTTGCCCTGAAGGGTGTCCCAGATCAGGGTGGGGGGTCCCGCTGGGGTGCCAGGCCAGCCTTGGTGAGGGGCTGATGGGTGTTTGAAGGCTGGTCACACCCCCTTCAGGGTGGGGGTCCCCACTGGGTTACCTGGCCAGTCTGGGTGAGGGGCTGAGGGCCGTTTTCAGGCTGGTCAAGCCCCCCCGTCGATGGATGCTTCCAGCCTCTCCTTTTTTTCTTTTATTTTTTATTCTGGGATTTATTTACCTTCTATAATTGAAACTTTGTAGCCTTGAGAGGAGCTCAGAACTGGCCAGGGCAGGCGGGAGGGAAGGCCATTTTCAGGCTGGTCAAGCCCCCCCGGCGATGGATGCTCTCAGCTTCTCCTTTTTTTCTTTTTTTTTTTATTCTGGAATTTATTTACCTTCTATAATTGAAACTTTGTAGCCTTGAGAGGAGCTCAGAGCCAGCCAGGGCAGGCGGGAGCGAAGCTTGGCTTCCTCCATCGCCAGGGGCAACCCAGCCTCCTACTCGCTCCAGCTCCGTGGCCACGGCCAGCTGAAAGCAGGTATCTGGGGTTTATTTACCTTCTATAATTGAAACTTTGTTGCTTTGAGTGGAGCTCAGAGCCAGGCCATGGCAGGCAGGAAGCTTGGCTTCCTCCATCATTGGGGCAACCAAACCTCCTGCTTGCTCCAGCTCTGTGGCTGCTGGCCGCCATCTTGGTTGGGTTAATTTGCATATAGTTGCTCAGATTGGCTGGTGGGCATGGCTTAAGGCATAACGAAGGTATGGTCAATTTGCATGTGTGTCTTTTATTAGTGTAGATATATATATATATATTAGAGGCCTAGTGCATGAAAACTCATGCACTGCCCTCGGCCCTTGCAGCCACCGTGGCTTTGTCTCAAAGGATGTCTGGAGGACGTTTGGCTGTCTGGTCTAATTAGCATACTATGCTTTTATTATTATAGATTCATTATCTTGATTATAGTGATGTTTTTGTGAGTGTATTCATATGTCAATATACCTAAAATTGTACATTTTAAGTTGTGAAGTTTATTTTACGCCAATTATATATCAGTAAAACTGTTTTTAAAAGACATGAACATATACAGAATTTTACTTAATTTTAAATGGGTTGATAGATTACCCTGAAGCCTGGCAGTGAATAACCTTGCCTTGGGATAAGAATGGGCTTTCCTTTGTGAAGGAAATACTATTACCACTACTACTAGTAGTAATAGCTAACACATAACACTAACATGTATCAGGCACTGTCCTAAGTGATTTGCATGTTAAGTCATGCAAGATTTCTAACAACCACATGGTATATGTAGTATTCTCCTCTCAATTTTAAGAAGAAAAAATTGAAGCAAAGAAAAGTTTCAACGACTTGTTCAAAGTTATCCAGTTAGTTTGTAACTGATCTGCCATTCACACCTAAGCAAGTCGTCTCCAGAGTCAGTGTCCTGAATCAATATCCTAAGTTGTCTAAGATGAAGCCTTCTTTAATGATAATAATGGTGCATCTGCAACCACTTTTTTAAAAATTTGGTAGATTAACACGACTTTTGTAAATGCAAATTAAGCCTGTTAGATATTGAAAATAGGTAATCTCATTTTCCAGTATATTTTAGAAAATTATGGATTAAATATTTTGTTATCACAGGTGACATATTAATTGCCCCAAATTAGCCATACCTAAGTGGGCTAGGAAAAGCAGTAATTTTGTATGAGAACCTTAAAAAAGAGGGGTAAGCAAGCATTTTCCCTTTTAAAGCATTAGAAAAAGTAGAGAAGAGAGAAGTGGGGCTGCCTTGGGAATTGGTTGACCACTGATAGCTTATTGACAGGTAAGGATTTTCTGTAAGTACTTGGGGCTTCTTACTAAAATTACACATGCTTCACAGAAACCCCTGACTTTAATAGAATTTGTACTAAGAAGACAAGTTTTCCAGTAGTGATTTGTGTATATCACAAATTAGAATTTTTCAAATGCCGTCTCAAAAAACCTCTTTACTGGACAGGTTCAGGCTAATTAAGACCAGTTCCCTCAAGTGAATTCACGAAGATGCTAACACAAGATTTGTCATACATTGTGAGAAAATGTATTTCAGTTTATTTTATTTTCTAGTGTTAATTTTGTTTGACTGTCTGGCAAAGATCCCTATAAAGAGCCAAGTGGTATAAGTGTGAATCATAAGAGGATGGGGCAGTTGGGTTACTTGCTAGCAGTTTTGAACATGTACTATTTCTTAAGCCACTGAGTTACCATTTTTCATGCATCATCTCAGTTAATCTTCACAACAACTATAGATCAAGAAATTAAATTTTTTTAAGATTAAGTGAATTATCCAAGATCATAGAGCTAGTAAGTAGAGGAAGCAGATCTGGATCCATGCATATCTGACTCCAGGACTTTAAGCTCTTTCAGTGATTAAAGGGGTTATTGATGTAATTCCTTACCTTTTTCCCCTCCAAGACTACTTTGATTGGTTATCATTCTGTATTAATAATTTATACTCTTGTTTTTCCTTTTTATTGGAAATTGCCTGAAATTCCTATTTTAATTGAATGGGAGAAGTATCATAAAAACAGCTGACAACACAGTGATTTTTGCTAATACACTATTTTCTATAAGTTGGTCAGTCCTAAGAATGTTTGCATGTTAAGATTAAAGACTCAAGCTAATTTGGATTTAGTTAGAGAATTCCATCTGGAACTAAACCCAATGCTTCCGTCCACTCTCATCTGTTGGCTCTTATGTGAATAAAGAGTTGGAATCATTGGGATAAATACATGGATGGAATGAAGTATTGGACTTATTTGGAAAAAGTAAACACACCAAACAATGAGCAATCACTGAATAAAAACAAAACAAAACTTGAGAGAATAAAAAGTTTCTTTTGAGAAATTGAAAAGTTTGAATAATAAATGAAAGTTTAGATTTTAGCATGTATTCTTATGAATGAATGAAATGCTTTGGATAAGATCATCATATATCATAACTCAATAGTTTTTACTTCAAAAGTATTTCTAAAGTGATGAGTTCTATATAAAACTTGTTTGACAAAAAATAAAGGAAAAAAATGACCTGGCAGTTAATGTATCTGTGAAGCTTAGATGGAAAGGTACTTTCAAAGGGTTGCAAATATAAGGTTCTTTGGGTGTTGATTTCGACCTAAAGTCTAGGATTCTACTACAAATATCCCTGCTCTGCTAGCCTTAAAAATATCTTTGTACATTACAACTTCTCCTTTCTTTCACAACTTTCCCAATTCAGTTTCGTCTGTCATCTGCAGCACATGAACAAATGCTGTGCCTATTTGGAAATACCCAAACTAAATCAAGATATAAACACATAAGTAAAAGGACAGAAAATTTTTTAGTTTTCTGAAATCTGCAAATATGATTTTTTAAAAAAAGAAAGAAAACCTGGTGAAGCCACAGGGGTCATACTCAGAAAATGAAACTGGTTTGACAAAGTGTCTTATACTTATTCATGATGTCCCCTAATAATGTCCTACTTCACTCCTAGATTTTTTGTGTGTGTGGAGAAATGTCCAGTAGTCATTCATAATGACCGAGGACACCACTAACATTGAAGGGGCAGGTGTGGGGAGATGACAGAAGTTCAGAGAACAATCTATGGCTTGTTTCCCACAAACACCCATCGTGTCCCCATCGGGAAACACTGTATGCTGTACCCATTTTGTTCCTATCTTCACACTGATGCTGGGGACAGATCTCTAGAAAAACTATTATGCTCATAAATAGAGTTGGTGAAATACTTGGTGTAGCTTTGCTTAGCCCCTTTCCAAACCCAAATCTTTACCTAAAGGGGAAGACAACTTTTGTCTTTCCCATCTCAGTTTCCTCCCCTGTCTAACTTGTCACACTGAACGGTACTTGCTTTTCAAACAAATGTTTTAAACATGAATGATCTGGATTCTTTTGAAATGCCTTTATTTCAGCAAGTGTGCCTTTGAATCCTTAGCAGATTTAGAATTCTAAGTTTCTATTCTTCACAAGAATATACATTTTTCCTTTAGCCACTTTGGAGCTATAGCATTGAAAACAGATCCTTGTGTTCAGAAAATCCCTGAACATTTATTGGCCTTGAAAGTATGCAACACATCTAGCCACATAATTGAAAATAATAAGGCCACGATAAATGGGATGGCCCCAGGGTAAAACACCCAAGGGATTCAATTGGTGTCACTTTGCATCAATGTCCATGCATCATGGTAATTGAGGTAACATAACCAATTACCACATTTTAATTAGAGTTCTAAGAACTTGAGAAAATTTGCAGTGATGAGACAGCTCACTTTTTAAAAGAAAAAAAGAAAAGAAAGGTAGAAAGAATGAAAGAAAAGGGTGAAAAAACCCCACACATTACGTTACCCAACCTTGTTTCTCACAACCAGAGGTTACATAAAATATGTTTTGTGAGTCTTTATTTTTCTACCTCTCGATCTTATTATCTGGTGGTGCATTTTGAGAAAACAAGTATATTTAAAATGCTGGTTTGTTATGAGAGCAATAGCATTCTCATCCTGATATGACTGATGACTTTAGAGATTTATGACTAAAAAATTTTCTAGATCGTAGCCTTGGCTTATAACTTCATTTCCCATCAAGTGTTTCTCACCATCATAACTCGGGGATTCATTCTAAGTTTTCAGTCAGTGTCTGAACACAGTGACACATTATTAAATTACTTATTACTCTGCCTCTGGTTGCTAAACAAAAATAGACCTAGATTCCACCCCCCTAAAAAAATTAAAAGCAGAAAGAATTACTGCATTTAGAAAATAATTTTGACTTGTGGCAATTATTTTTATAAGGTTCGAGTTTAAGTGAAAAACCTCCTGTAAAATTTTACTGCTGCTACATAATCAAGTAATTATGTAATTACTTGTACTTAATTACTTACAAGAGAGATGGTTGTTAAAAAATCTTTATACGTGTCAAGAACAGATTTCTTCTTCAGAGTATTTCTAGCCAAGCTTCAAATAGAAAAAAAAAAAAAAAAGCTCTTTTAAAAGTAATTTCGGATAAATTTATTTTTCTTTTATAAATCTGTTACTATTTTTCTTCAAATATATGAAAGTGCATTATACACAGGTCTTCATGCCTTACCTACTGTTTCCAAAGAAGAAAGGAAGGAAAGAAGGAAGGGAAGGAGGAAGGCAGGAAGGGAGGGAGAAGAAAAGAAAGAAATGCTTTTAAATTACAGTGGAAGGGCTTTATTTTATTTTATCATTGTTATTTTTTTAATCCTCACCTGAGGATATTTTCCATTGATTTTTAGAGAGAGTGGAAGAGAGAAGGAAAGACAGAGAGAAATAGCGATGTGAGAGAAACACATCGATTGGTTGCCTCCTGCACACGCCCTGCGGGCCTGGGCCAAGGAGGAGCCTGCAACTGAGGTATGTGCCCTGTACCAGAACCAGAATCCAGGACCCTTTGGTCAGCAGGCCAACAAACCAAACTGGCTAGGGCGAAGGGCTTGGTTTTAAATATGACATGTGTTCTTAATGTGAAGATTTCCAGGAGACAGAGTAGATTTTCAAGGGAAGGTGAGGAATATCCTTTCCTTGAGCGTTAGAATAGAATGTGGTGACTAAGAGTTTGGGCCAGACTGGGCCACTTAGCAGCCATGTGATTGTGGCAAATTATTTAATTCTTCTATGCCTCGGTTTTTTCATCTGTAAGATGGAGATAACAATAATACCTACTTCAGGTTATGTGAGGCTTAAATGAAAAGTTCTTTGAACAGCTGCTGCTACAGAATGAGTAAACCTTAACTGCTATTATTTATGTTATTGCAGGGACCAAGTCTTATTTGTTTTGTAATTATCTAGAAATTAATGCATTGCCTGGCATACTAAGCAATTAATATATTTTTACTTAATAAACTCATGAACAAATGATAGAGAAGTTAGTCACTGAGGAAATCCTGTCCTAAGTGATAGGTTCCATGGTGGACATAACCACGCATCCTTACATCTTCCTTTCCAACCGGAATTGGTGAAAACTGAATCAGCTAAATGAACTCTAGAAACAACCCTCTCAGTACGGGTTGATTTTATTCGTCTTCTACTAGTATTTTAAATTTTATTGATTTTGATTCTATTTTTATTATTTGTTTTCTTCTGCTTATTTTAGGCTTAAATTGCTTCTTTTTTTCTCAGTTTCCTAACGTAGGAGTTTAGGATTTTGTAGATCTCTCTTTGTTTCTAATATACACATTTTGTGCTGTAAGTTTCCCTAAGCACTACTTTTGCTGCATAAAATAAATCTCAATGAATTGTATTTTCATTTTTAATTAGTTTCAAATATTTTAAATTTTCTGTTGATTTTTTCTTTAACCTACGTATTACTTAGAAATATGCTATCTTATCTCCAAATATTTTGGTATTTTTCAGCTATCTTTGTGTGAATGGTTTCTAATATAATTCCATAGTGGTCTGAGAGCATACATTATATGATTTCTATTATTTTAAATATTTTAAGGTGTGTTTTGTGGCTCAGAAGGTGGTCTTATCTTTTTAAAAAATATATATTTTTATTGATTTCAGAGAGGAAGGGAGAGGGAGATAGAAACATCAATGATGAGAAAGAATCATTGATTGGCTGACTCCTGCACACACCCCACCAGGGATCGAGCCCACAACCTGGGCATGTGACCAGGGAATCTGATTGGGAATCGAACCATGACCTCCTGGTTCATAGGTAAAAGCTCAACCACTGAGCTACTCTGGCTGGGCAAAGGTGGTCTTATCTTGGTGAATGTTCCGTATGAGTTTGAGAAGAATATGTATTCTGCTGTTGTTGAATGAAATATTTTATAAATGTCAATTAGATCCAGCTGATTGACAGTGCTGTTCAGGTCAACTTATTCTTAGTAGGTTTCTGCCTGATTGATATATCAATTACTGACAGAATAGAGCTAAAACCAGAAGTCCTCAGCAAAGGTTGAAATCCAGCTATAATAATTGATTTTTGTATTCCTTCTTGCAGTTCAATTCATTTTTGCTTCACTATTTTGATGCCCACTTGTTAGATCAATACACACATTTGGGATTGTTAAGTCTCCTTGGAGATTTGATCCCATTTTATTAATGCCCCTCTTTATTCCTGATAATTTTCCTTGTTTTTGAGTCTGCTTTGTCTGAAATTTACACAGCTACTCCCGCTTTCTTTAACCCGAGTCTTTGTATTTAAAGTGGGGTTCTGACAACATGTAGTTGGTTTTTGCTCTATTTTCTATTCTGGAAATATCTACTCTTAACTGCAGTAATTAGACCAACCATCCACATTTAAAGTGATTACTAATATAGTTGGAATAGTATCTGTTATGTTTGTGACTATTTTCTATTTATTGCATTTATTTTTACCTATTAACAATCACTTTATTTATTTTTAAATTGTTGACAGTATTACAGATGTGCCCCATCCCCCAACCCTTTGGCCCACTGCCACCCAGCCCGTATCCATCCCACCCCAAGCCTTCACCACATTATTGTTTGTGTCCATGGGCTATGCATCTATATATATAAAAAGCCAGCGACCATAACAGCCATAACAACCATAATGACCCGGTCACTATGATGCCCACT